>NC_092209.1:53629174-53654796 GCF_043381705.1 Parasteatoda tepidariorum | reverse complement strand
ATTTCGTTAACTAAAATTAATTAATGCAGCAATTTATTTAAAATAAATTTTAAAACTAAGAAAAGAAAATAATAAAAGTATCAATAATTTAAAGCACTGTTTTTTAACTTTTAAAATCAATATAATATATATATAAAAATCAGTTGATTTAAATCAATGATTTTTTTAAAAAAATCATTTGATTTTAATCATGATTTAAATCGTGATTAAAATCAAGCTGATTTAAATCAACAAACCCTGTAAATTAGAGATGCAACATGCAAATATTTGGTATTTAGCCTATACTGCTGAACGCAGAATATTAATTTTGGACGAATAAGAGAAGAAGCCTCTGCCGAAGACAAAACTTAGTTCGTTTACATCTGTCTTTCTCTTTTTCACCCCCTGGGAAGGGTTTATTCGATTAACAAAACAATAAAGATATAAACAAATTTTTGAAGGGTCCGATTAAAAGATAAATTATTTTGTGAAGGGTCCATTTTTAAGTTAAAATATTTTGTGAAGGGTCCGTTTTTATAAAAAGATATTTTTTTAAGGGTCCGTTAACGGACCCAAATTTCTTCTAAACAGACCCCTGCATAAGCAAAAAGTAAATAAAATTAACTCGTCACAGTTTAATGTCACATTTTAGAAAAAAATTATTTACCATCTGTTTGTCAGCTAGTAAAGTTCAATCGACGAATTGTAAAAAAAAAAGGATATTTGTTTTATGCTAAATTAGCTTGCTAGTTTAAAAATTATCAAACAAAATAAATAAATTCAGGAGAACTTTATGGTATTGCTAACGCACAACATGAAGGAGTTAAATCGGCTATTTTCTCCATTTAAATATAATTTCACACTGCGTCAAATAAATAAAAGTTTAAAACTACGAAGAACGTAGAAATGGCACCAGAGATAAAACTGCATTTATCTTTAAAAATGCCTTAAGCAAAAAAGAGCTATCGGAAAAATTTCTCAAAGAACGAAACGCAGGGTATGGAATGAAATACGATATGAGCTCTCAAAGAATTCCCCCATCGATTCTAGGTGGTCGGTTCTAGGCAACCAAGAAAAGTAACAATGATAAATTCGATGGAGAATGATCGAGAGCTATCGAAATTTAAAATATAAGAACAGGAGAAGGGAAAGATAAGATCCTTGGTGTAAATTGCCGACATTTCCACACGGCTTGTCATTTTCAATTTCCCTTGCCTTCATATGGAGATCAAGCAGGCTTGAATTTCTGTAAGGTAAGCTATGGAAAACGGAAAAACTATATCTAACAATTTGCACGCTGCCATTGTTAAAAACAAAAGGCCGGAACACTATACTAAGTTTATAAGTACAAAAATAACAATAATTATTACAAGAAAGTTTCAAACGTAAGAAAATGAATAAGGAATATTAACCGCAATACAAATATGTTTGTTAAATACAAAAAGCCTTTATCGTCCATGGAAAAAGATACATAGGACTTGTTAATATTTGTTTAAAAAATTAATGAAAAACTCAAAAACGAAACAAAATGATATTAATATTTAAACATTTCAAAAATGGTAATTAGTAACATATTGATAATGAAATCCCTTTTAAAAATAATTCAAAAAATTTGAATAAAACATTCAAATAATATAGTGTTTACACAGTAACTGATCATTTGACTTGGATACAACGAAGTAGAAACTTATGTTATATTTCTTTTAACCGCCTAGCTTTATGAGAATTATTTTAGATTTTTTTTTTCTTTTTTAAATATGTAAGTGAGTGATAAAATTTAAAATTTCAGATCTTGAGAGATTTTTTCTCAATAGATATTGATTACTTAATCAACATCATAACATACAATGTTTTAATTTTTAATTAAAAACTATGATTAAAACCTATTTAAAAACACAACTTTACTAGGACAAACAATGAACAACAATGCCTCGCTCTTAATCCTAGGTTCAATTTACATGGAAAACGACAAATGATATGCCTTTGTAAAGTCGTAGACGTACGGCTGGGAAACTAATGAACTATTCACAAACGATAGAACTTCAGAGTGCTTTGTGCGATTGCATAATAGCTATTGGCACCGGAATTGCAAGGGCCGTAAAACTATAGTTTGCACTCATAAGACTTTGGAAGTAAGCCCAAAATCAATGTGAAATTCAAATCAAATCTTAAATAATCGGTAGAAAAGAATCCTAATGTTAAGCGTAGGAAAAGCTTCCATTTACATTATTATCTAAGAGATACATTATTAAAATAAGATTTCAAATTTAGCATCTCAATAATAATCGTTGGAAATCACTTCGAAATAATTTTAGACATTTAAGTGTTTTCAAACGATTTACGCCAATAATAAATAACCATAAAGTAAATTTTTTTTTTTCCTTAAATGATTCTAAATGTTGGCTTTTTGGAATCGTTTTCAAAGTTTTATTGCTCTAGTTAAATTTCTGCTATTAAAGTAAAATACGCTTTCTTACCTTATATAAAAAATTTTATTGAATATACACACTTTTTAGAAATATGTATTTTTTAGTTTGCGTACATAACTTATTTAGAAAGAAGAAGAAAGAGAATGGCGAATGAACAGAAATATGTACCGTGTTCTCTTTAAAACTTTAAAAGCTACGTTAGGGTTATCTTATCCAATTAAAAAGCATTTTTTGTTCAATAATTGAAATAGAAAACGATTTTAAAAGAGCATTTGTAAAACAGATATTAATATTTTTATTTTAGAAATATTTTACACGCATTTTTTAAATTAGGATTTTTGACTGTTAATAATTATTAACTTCTTATTATTTTTTTTTTACGAAAATATAATTTTATTGGGTAAGTATCTTGACAATAACTGAAGTAAGAAACGCCAAACAATAAACAAAATATTTTCCTAAAGTTATTGACTTTGAAAAACAATATAAATTAAAAACTTTTAAATTTCAGATTTAAAAAAAAAAGAAAAAAATTGTTTTCGCAAAATTTTTTTTCAGAATAAAATTCCAATTTTTTCTTATTTTTAACTGATTACTAACCTTTTCAAAAATAAATAGAAATTCCTTTAATTCTTACCTATGCATATTATTTCATTTGAAATGCATTTATTTAAAAGCTATAGTTAAATGAAGTTTTTGCTGGCCTTTTTTCAAATTTTTCAGGTCAATAACAGGAGAGGCAGCTTTATTCATTTAGAGCTAACATTACGGCCGCAATACTTGGGAACTCAAATAAGTCCTGATTTAAATCCGGTTCAAAGTTTTATTCTATTTACTTACAAATGCTTCGATGCCTGTATAAAATTTAGTAAAAACGCAGCCAAATCTAAATGCATTATACGCAAGTCTAGTTTGGCATTTTATCTTTTTCCTGCAGTATTTTGGTATTCCCTAAACAGCAATCAATACACAAGGACAGTGCAAATGCGTTGCAGTTGCACGATTCTGCCATTAAATGGGCGCATTTTTGTTGGAAAAAGGGAGGCAATGGAAAAATAAATAACCTCCACAGGGCGTCACGAAATGCAAGAGACGGAGGGGATCCTTCTAAAGTGAAGGCAAAAGGAAAAACTGGTTTTAACCCAACACTCTGGAACGGAATAGCATTTCACAAAGGGCCCTCTTCAGAGCCAGCAGACGAGTGTTGCAGCGCAGCTACCCCGCGAAGCGAAAAAAAAAAATGAGGGGAGGGTGAAAAAGAAAGTCTATATCCGACTCGATTTTTCCATCAGTGTTTCGCATACCACCCGGCGCGGCATACTCTCTCTCCAGAATTCTCTTTTGGCCAAGAGGGTCTAGACTGGAATTTTTTTTATTTATTTTTTTTTTCTTCTCTTTTCAACATCCCTTTAAGATCGGCAGATTGTTCGCAAGAGTTTTTCGCGATGATTTTAAAAAGAAATTACGAGGAGTACAATGGGGCGTCTAGCGCATATGCCGCGCTGTTCCCAAAGGGGCTGTTTTTGAATGACTGGCCTGTCTGAAGTGTGAAGCCAATTGACCCTCCATAGCCCCCGCCATAGTCCGTGTTCTCTAGGGATGGGAACAACTGCTTTCTTTTTAACTCTCTTCCCCAAGTATGCACAGTAAAGGCTGAAGAAATATTTATTTCGATACAGGATTTATGCGATCGGAATATTCCACAATATACAAAAACTATGAACGAAAGATAAATCGTCCTTAATACTCAGACACACTATTGACTTATTTCATATCAAAAATATCATTGTAACAAATATTCAATGTAACAAATATAATTTAAGAGCAATATAAAAATAAAAAAAAATTAAGTCAATTCCTTCTTAGTTCAACAAAGAGAAATTTTGAAATTTTATTTTAGTTACTAATTAAATAATTACAATTTTTCCCCCCACATACAACTAAAATTAATTAATATTTGAAAAAACTGTATTAAATTTCTTTTCTTTTTTTTTGGACAAGGATGGGGTCCAAATTGCCAGAAATATGCTTACGTAATATTTGATCGATCCAAAAGAAAACATTTAATAAAGAATGATTTTCGAACAAATTGAATAAAGAAGTTTTAAACCATTAAAATTTAAGAACATTTTGCTGTAATTAAGAATTTTTTTACCATAGAATATATTACGCATATATTTCAAAAATGATTTCATAATATTGATTAAAATTTATTATCAAATTTAAAAAAAAAAAAAACTGATATAATAATCTGAAATTGATACAACATGAATGACATTTGCTTGCTCTTATTAAACAAAAAAGGAGTTTACTGCACGTTCTTAAATATTTAATAATATTTTGTTCGTTATATCAAATAAACTCAATAATCAAGGTGAAAGTTAATAATCGAGGTGATTTTCTAAGTTTATCTAAAATCACGTGTTTATTTTGTTTATAGTTACGCTTTAAAAAGATGCTTATATTATAGACGAAATTAAAAATTTAAAAAAAATAAAAAAATTGTACTAAAATGCAAAATTAATGCAGAAATGGCAACAAGTTGTTTAGGAGAAGCGTAAAAAATCAGCATACTATTATTGACGTCAATGATGCTTGATTAATTTTGGTAAGAAGTTCTAGAACAAAAATAATCTAAGTACTTAAAAGCAAAACTAATGGAGAAAAAGTACTTATTCGTTTAGGAGTATCGTAAAATATTGTAGTACTTCTATTGACGCCAATGATGCTTAATTAATTTTTTTAATAGTTACTAATTAAAGGAAAAAAATAAGTTATCTACTATAAAGCAAAATACTTGGTGGAAATACTTAAAAAAATCAATTAAACTGATGACGTAAAGTCAACGACAAAGACAAATAATAATAAAAAAAATTGGAATTATTTTAGTTTTATTTATTGTGTTTGTATAAGTCTTACAATTTTGTGCATTTTTTCGTTGTGTTGTTCAGCAAGTAAAAAAATTAAAAGCAAGATTAGACATTGCCAGTTATAAATTTGAACATTTATGTCGAAATTTTTAATAATATAAAACTATTTCCAATGCAAACATGTTACATTACATAAGGTTACCGTTATATAGTAGTGGTAACAAGTAAAATTACTTCTCTTTTATTACTTCTTATTATGTCACATATTCTGTATTCCTAAGCTTAATATTTTTTTCACGTACAGTTTTTTATTTTTCTAATGCAACCAATCACGTAAATAACACCACTGCAACCCCCGCGGTGCACGAGGTTTGAGGGCGCACAATTCAGAAATAATCCCCTATGATAGAGATGCAATGTGCGGCCTACAGAAGCACCTGAATAAAATTAAAAAATGTTATTATAATTTTTTTGGAAAATAAAAAATATTGGAAATTATGAATTGCACTTTTATCTTCACTGTGTAATAACTCTCGGGAGAACCAATGTTTCATATTATTGAATTGATGAGACTTAGTAATCTTCAAAATGCAATAAATGGCAATCAATTATAATTTTTCGTAAAAAAAAATTCATATAACTGCTACTAAAAGGGGGACAATTTTGCACCTTGATCTTCAATGATAGGTAAGAGGCAACCACGGGGATTGGTGAGCGAAGCGAACAAAAGACGGAGTTTCTAGTTCAAATTTAAAAGCAAAAAAAAAAAAAAAAAAAAAAAAAAAAAAAAAAAAAAAAAAAAAAAANAAAAAAAACGATATTTAGTGTTTATATAAAAAAATAAAAAAACAATCAATCTACTGAATGTTTAGTACCTTTTATCGTGTTTATGCGTAGTTCAAATTTCTCAAAATGAAAGAAAAACACGTAAGAATAGAAATATTAATTCAGAATTATGTAGGCGCAGTCACGTATTTGACACTGAATATAACAAAATTATGTAATGAATCAATAGCTGGCTTGCAATTATGACACGTTAATCCAAGCATTGTTCTACAGTGGAAACAGATCCCATAAAAATACTGAATTTAAAAGAATGGCGTTACTCAAATAAGAGAAAAGAGGCTAAGAGAAAAATATTATAATAATACATTCATTATAATATAATATTTTACCACCACCTCTATACAGATAAACAAAATAGTTTACTTAATTCTAGTTCTAAATAGTATTAATGTGTAGTGAGGGGGGGAAACGAATTATTCTGAATAATTTTTGATTTATTAATCGGAATTTCACGCACTGGGACTCATCTAGGGGGCGACCTCAAATATGCTAATTAGTTGATGCAGGCGATATTTTAGGTACAAAAATATAATTTCAATGAAAACTTTTTTTTCTTTTTTCTGACGGATTTGGATTCCTGATCCTCAAAACATGTAGTCGCGAATATGGGAAATCTGGTATCAATAATAGTGCAGAACCCTAGTTCGAAAAGTTTGAACCCATTAAAAGTAATTTTGTTTTTTGCATATTTTTATCTCAGAGAACTTTTTGTGCTAATTTAAGCGTTTTTGCAC
Organism: Parasteatoda tepidariorum; assembly: GCF_043381705.1. Lineage (NCBI taxonomy): Eukaryota > Metazoa > Arthropoda > Arachnida > Araneae > Theridiidae > Parasteatoda > Parasteatoda tepidariorum. Next base: position 53,647,938 of record NC_092209.1, on the reverse strand, counting down.
ACAATTATAAAATCCGCTCATCCAAAGAACAAATTCCATGCAAAAATTATTTTTTAATAATTATTTTATTTCTTAGTAGTTGAAAAAAACGGTGAACAAATTTTTACATAATTTTAAAAAAATGTAATATTATATGGCGAAATATAAAATTTGTACGAAATAGGTCGAAATTAAATTTTAAATTGCGTCTGCTCTTACTAATTAGCATATTTATGGCATCCCTTTAACTATTGTTGTTACTTTACGTCGCACTAGAGCTGCACAATGGGCTATTGGCGACGGTCTGGGAAACATCCCGGAGGATGATCCGAAGACATGCCATCACAATTTTGATCCTCTGCGGAAGGGATGGCACCCCCGCTTCGGTAGCCCGACGACCTGCGCGCGAAGTCGAGCACTTTACGGTAGCACAGTTTAACGAGGACCAATACCGCACACCCTCGGTCCCTACGCAGACTGATCCAAGTGGTCACCCACCCGCACACTGACCGTAGCCAGTGATGCTTGACTTCGGTGATCTGCTGGGAACCGTGTCTTAACGATCAGTCCACTGCGGGACTTGAACTATTGAGATTGAGTCCTAGAATACGTGAAAATCCTATCATTAGATCAAAAGTTATTCAGAACGTTTCTTTTAAGCATTGAAAACACATTATATCATCAAAATAAGTTCTTTTTTCAACACCGCCCTCCGTACAATTCTTGCCGGAAATGAAATTAATTATATAGATATGAAGAATCGAAAATAAATATTTAATAATTAAATTTAAAAAAAAAAAAAAAAAGGCTTAGTGATTCTAACTGACGGAATAAGATTTCAGTAAATTAAAATTATTAAAATTTTAAATTTAGTTGTGACAATATTCAACTTTTTTCTTTTTTAATTTTTCTACTCAAATAAAAACTATTTGGAATAACTTATGATTTTCATCCGACAAACTCCTTATGATTGTTAACACTACAAGATGATTGTTAACACTACAAGGTGTGAAAATAATATAATTTTTCTTAATTAAATAACGAATTGGTTCCTTATGTGTAGGTCATAATAGCTTATATTTGAGACAAGGTATTTTCATAAATGCACATTAAGGGCGGTGGTAATAAAACACCCCTAACGCTTACGTATCCACGAAAATTCTATAAAATACTGATTTTAATATCGAGGTGATCCAGAATCAAATCGCTCAGTTATCGAGGTTACTTAGGGATGTTTGGAGGTTTTCCACACCTGGAAATGCAAATGAGGATCAATGTCATCAAATAGTCATCAGGGGTCTGCCCAGGTATTTTGTGAAAGGTCCGGTTTTTGTAAAATTGTGAAAAAGTACTCGTAATTTGTGAATATAAAATAAACGTTAAGTCATGTTACTTTAACCAGGGTCCCGCTTTTATGAATTTGCGCAAATAGGGTCCTGTTATTGCAAAAAACTTTTTCAAGGAGTTTTTAAATTGTACATAAATACAAGATTATTTTTAACAATGTAAAATTATAATTAAAAAAAAATACATTTTCCAAAATAAACAGCAATTGCTGCTTCTAAATTAGAGATGCAACATACAAATATTTGATATTTAGCATTCAGAATATTCATTTCGGATGAATAATGGAAGAAGTGTCTGCCGAAGACAAAACTTAATTCGTCTTTCTTTCCCCCCACCCCCTGGGAAGGGTTTGTTCGATTAACAAAACAATAATGAAGATAATCAAATTTGTGAAGGGTCCGTTTTTAAGTTAAAACATTTTGTGAAGGGTCCGTTTTTAAGTTAAAACATTTTGTGAAGGGTCCGTTTTATAAATATATATTTTGTGAAGGGTCCGAAAGGACCCAAATTTCTTTTAAACAGACCCCTGGTCGTTCACAGACACTTGATAAAAGAGTTAACTTGTCTCCTGGGTTGGGTTTTATTTAGCTATAGAAATAAAAATTGACTACTACAAATCTAATACGGATCAGCTTTCAACGTAGACAATAAAGTAAAATATCGATATATGAAAAGATTTTTTGCAGCAATAAATTTAAAAGCAAAATTTTATCAATTTATATTTCTCCTTTATATTCTATCTGTATTTATTATTATTATTTATATATTCTTTTGCGATTTGATACAGAAAGAATCGATTTAAATGACATTTCATTAATATAAATAAATAAAAAACTGGAAAGAAAAAATTAATTTTTATAGAATTTTAATTTTTTATTTATTCTATTTTAAACTTGTTTTGCATCCATGAAGGAAAAAAAACAATTAAAAGTAAATAAAACAACCAATATAAAGCTCATTTTAAAATAACTCCTAAAGGTCAAATCAATGAAATTAGTCTCTGTTTATACAGAACCTGAAATAAAAAAAGACTTTTAAAATAATAATGATAGAAAAAGACATCGCATTCAAAGATAACCTTAAGAAATATCAAACCCGCAACTACATATAGCAACTGGATAAATATAACCTCTCTTTGACGATCGCGAAAATGAAAAGTATCAATCTCATCATCGTCGCTCATTGTTTTCCGATCTAAACATAGAACATCGACATATCGTATTTTCAAGTTGCAACACAGTCGGGCAAATAAATATAAAATAGAACACAGATTGCATCAGTATCTAGAAACCTTAGAACAGCGTATCTTAATAAATGTAGAGAAAAAAATACAAAAATGTATCTAATTTTGTCAACAAAACTACAAATATAGATTTTTTGAGAATAATGAGAAAGGGGACTAGAAACCTTCATTATATTTATTAAGCTGGTTATTCATTATATTAGTTGAGCCTTTAAAAACGATTAGAAGATGAGGTATTAGTAAAAAAATAATAAATTATTATTATACAGTATAAAGTGATGAACTGCATTCTAAAATGTTGAGGTGAAAAAGTTATAAAAATTAAATAAAAAAAATTAAGATTATAAAAACAGTAAAAACGAAAAGAAAATTAGCAAAATTTCTAATATTCTACTGAAGACTCCAAAATTTTAACAAATTTACATAATATTTCCTGACTAAAAATTTCATTCGCTGAAAACACAGCCGCCCATTTTTAAGACTTGCCAAACGTGAATGAGAATAAACAAAAGGGATTTGAAATATAAAACGTAAAGTTGCCAACGAAAAAAGGACAATAAAAAAAAACAAAAAAAAAAGGATGAAAAACAGAACAAGAAAACCCATAGTGACCACGAGAGGTAGATCAGGGTAAAATGCATTTCCACGCGCTATGGAGGAGTGGTGAGGAACTAATGTCGTTAACAAGGGAATCAACTATTCAAATGAATAAAACAAGATTCCAGGATAGAAAGATGCCCTGATGTGACTGGGGTAGAAATAAATTTGGTATTGTCGAAATTAAATTTGCATTCTAAAATGTTAAGGGGGAAATATAAAAGTTAAATAAAAAATTTAGATTATAAAAAATTAGAAAATAGACCTCAAAATTTAAATAAATTTACATAATATTTTCCGCAACACTTTTTCTCTATTATTTTGAAACAGAGTCTAATTATTTAGCAAATTTCCAAATTATTCATTGACAATATTGCTGCATTATTCATTTTTTTTCTCAAATAATTTTGTTATTAGCAAAAATAAAATATTTTATTTCAAAAAATCAATAGAGTAATTGTTTCGAAAAAGAGGGAAATACTAGAAAAACAAACCGCTTTCAACCATATTACAGATAATCTGCAAAATTCGCTTGACGCGTCAGCTTATTTCGCGGATAATTAGAGTTCGTATAAATGTTACATTCAAATCTACAAGAATATAGACATATGCTTATCCAACCAAGCATGTAAGAAAAAGTGATTATTGGGATTAAAAAAAAATTTTTTTTTCAAAGATTAAACGCACTAGATTTCTAACAATGAAAAGAAAAAAAGAAGAAAAAAAAAAACTAACGATTGGGTTTAATTTTTCTCCTAAATGTTAAAAATATTTCAAATATTTATTTATTAACTTATTTAGTGATTTACGAAAATACATAAATAAATGTAACCTCGTTTAGCTTTTAATGACTTGAAACGTTGCGTTCATTTTTTTTATTTTTATTTTATTGAATATATATTTGGCAATGGATTCTTTTTAAACTCAGAATTAAAACTATCATTTTCCAAAATTAAATTCACCAAAATTAGTCAAGCAAGACCAGCTAGTTTATCAGTAAAGTAAATCTAAAATTTATAATATTTCGACAAATCTGGCAATTTATAAACATGCGATAAAAAAAGTAAACATAAAAAAAACGCTTTTTATTCACGCCCAGCAAGTCTTAAAATGGCCGCTCATTTTTGAGCGCTTTAGAACATGTCGACTCGTATTTCAATCTGCATATTTTTGAAACCAATCAATCTTTTTTAATCAATGATTATTTATTTAACACTTCATATGTTATCTGACGTCATCCAAATGTTTATTAAAAGTAAAATAAAATCCAATTGTTTAAATGTGGTAACTATTCATCAAATCAATATTTGTTATTTTTGAAACAATAATAAAAACAAAATGCATTTTTTCCAAAAATGTTTCAATCATTAACATTTACTTTTTTTTCTTCGTGTTTCATCCCGTCTGACATGCAAAAATACAAAAATTATTCAAGTCTTACGATGTAATAAAAAAAGAAGAAAAAATACATTAAGTTGTTTCTTTCTCGCCAACTGAATCATTATAATTTTGTTTAATTTATATCAAACATTCCATAAATAAGCGGCGACTGCTTTAAAATGCCAATCACAAGACGGCTGCCAGCTTAAATAAGTCACGAAGGACGTCGAAGCACTTGTAACACAAGCACGTACCGTGGCCTTAATGGAACATTGGAATAGCTTAGGCCAATCGATTGGCAAATCCATTAGAATCGTGCTGAGATAGTAAACATTTCATGAAATGAAGGAAGTTTTTAATCGAACATTTAGTGAAGATGTAGCAAATTATGGACCAAACTAATTTCCATCGGAAATTTACGAAAAGCGTTAAAAGAAATTATCTCCAGAGAGCAAGTAAAGAAATATCAATTGTAGGTATCTTTTTGGAAGTGCCTTAAGCATCATGTTTCTAAATGTATCTTATACAATTTTGATGTATACTTACCAGGGGTCGGTCCAGACATTTTGTGAAGGGTCCGTTTTTAGTGAAATTGTGAAAAAATTACTCACATTCTTTCAATCAGGGTCCGCTTTTATGAATTTGTGCAAATAGGGTCCGGTTATTGCAAAACACTTTTTCAAGGAGTTTTTAAATTGTAAATAGATATAAGATTATGCTCGGCACTGTAAAATTATAATAATAAAAATTAAATTTTCAAAAATAAACAGCAATTGCTGCTTCTAAATTAGAGATGCAACATACAAATATTTGGTATGAACGCAGAATATTCATTTCGGACGAATAATGGAAGAATCGTCTGCCAAAGACAAAACTTAATTCGTTTGCATCCATCTTTCTTGTTTTCTGCCCTGGGTACGGTTTATTCGATTAACAAATGATGAATAATGAGATAAGCAAATCATGAAGATAAACAAATTTGTGAAGGGTCCGATTAAAGGAAAAATCATTTTGTGAAGGGTCCGTTTTTAAGTAAAAATATTTTGTGAAGGGTCCGTTTTTATGAAAAGATATTTTGTGAAGGGTCCGTTAACGGACCCAAATTTCTTCTAAACAGACCCCTGCTTACAGTATCAGAATTGACCGAGTCAATCTGCGCAGAATCTTCATAAAATCAGATTGTCTGAGAAACTAAGATAGTCAGAAGGATTAGTTATTGTAAAAATTAGTCTTAATCATTATATAGGCTTAATCAATTTAAATTTTTAAAAATGGCATAAGTTCCTATATCATCTACCAACAAAGAAAAAAGAGTTTTTGGAAATAGGAATTTGTTTTTTAAATTTGTTTTGTCTTTCAAATTCCCCCATTTTTCAAACTTTTAATTACAGAACAGTATTTGGAATTTTTGAAAGTCATGGCTTTTCTTTTGGTAACATATCTACAGATTAACAAACAAATTTTGTTAAGGACCTAAAAGAAAATTGAATTAAAAAGAATTGAAACTTATTGAATTAAAAATAATTTTTCTGTTTCTCCTCTTAAAAATATTATTTTAGGCGTATACATACTTGTATTACGATAGTTAGAATAAATGAAGAATCAAATATGATTATGAAATTGTGCATGGAGTACAACAATTGTGAAGAAATTTAACTAAAACAGACCGATTTTTATACCCCATTAGATACGTATAGTTTATATTACATTGCACTAAAGTATTCAAAAGAATTCTTTAAAGGTAGTTCGTTTTTCTTTTCAGCAAAATGTTAACTTTTAATTGCTACTCCAGCCTTTTTTAATCATTAACTTCAGTGTTGCGAAAAACTCCATGCAAACATTTCATCATTTCCTTCCGTCATTATCTATTCCTTTATGTCAGTATGCATTCTTTAATATACGTACATATTTTTTTCCTAAAGCCTCCTTTAAAAATTTTATTTCATTTAACTAATTTTTCACCTGCATTTAAGTTAACTCTTTATTTTTATTCCATTTGCTCTAATACGTAAGAGGAAATTTATATTAAACTTTATCTTTATTGCTTCACATCATCTTATAAACCCCAGTAAATTTTAGGTTGTCATATTTTTTAGAATGGCAATAAGAAGGGGCACGGTTGTGAAAATAGGTCTTAAGCCCTTGAGTTAGTTCTGAAGAGTACAAAAATGAGTAAGTCTTCCTTTAATATAGAAAGAATTGGCAACTTTTATGTCACAGAGTTCTTCAAATATAAGTCATGACCAAACAAATTAAAATTACAACTATCCAGTTACAAAAGAACACGAAGATGTGCACATTTAATAAGAATCGATTTTTCAGGAACTGTTCGTTCAAATTTTGTATTTTGACCATTTATAATTAAGTTCTCTAAAATTATGCAAAAAACCATATACCTCGCAATGCAGATTTTTTTAGCCCATAATTAAATAAAATAAAAAATAATTATTAAAAAATATTTTTTGCATGGAATTATATTTGAATAAACGATTCACATAATTGAGCGCAAAAATTTTTCAATTCGCTAATAATGTTCTAGAAGTATAGCGAAAAACACAAAAAATATTAACATTAAAGGGTGCAAATTTTGGACTGCTCTCCTGGTCAAATTATTGGGATCATATTTACCCGAATGCGGCTACCCGCTATATTTTTGAGGTCAAGAATCCAAATCCGACGAAAAAAAGACATGTTAATTATTCAGAAAAATTAAGTTTTTGTGTCTGATTTTGCAACTTAAAATATCGTGATCACAAATTAATTATATTATCTGAGGTCACCCTCTCGAACCATTAAAATTGAGCCCTAGTACGTGAAAATGCGATTATTAGATCAAAAGTTATTCAGGATGCTTCGTAAATTTTTTGCGCATTGTATGCTTCAAAACCACAATTTATTAAAAAAAAAAAAAAAAAAAAAAAAATTACGATTGCGATTATTGCGATGATTAAATAGATATAAAAAATTAAAACATTTACAAGATAAACACAAATAACACAGTTAGACCAGTGGTCGGCAAAATTCGTACCATAACCTCACACTTAAACCAAATACAAAGTCTACTAGACCACTGCTTCAGACAAAACTATATCCAGCTATAGCTGTATAACGAAATAATCTCTGCCATTAGCAAAAAAAATAATGGTCTGACAAATAGAAAAGCTATAATATTGACTGCGTTTTATTAATCATCAACGGGGTAAACAACATGAGAAAAAGGAGAAGAAAAAATATGAAACCACGAAGTGTAGAGCTGCATTTCTTTGTCGCAAGTAGATAAGGAAATGAATATAAGGATGTGTCTTAGCTAAGCTTCCTGGGATCACTCAATCATAGCAGGATGCTGCATGATCAATTTCAAATAGTAGGTGCAAAGCAAGTTTTAAATTTTGCTCAGTTAAATCAAATGGAAGTTTATAACTGGCAATCTCGGCTGTTTCTAGATTGAAATTTAATGATCAACAAAAAGGAACCATAATAGTAAAATTTTCAAGATTTTAAGTTTAGTTTATGAAAGAATTAGTATGAATGAAATTTATTTCCGGTTTGGCAATGCAATAGCTCACAGTATATTCCAAAATGAAAATATAAAACTTTGTAACTTTTTCAAAATTAGGTAGATACTTTGTAAGAACAATTATATTATCAATAATTATCAATGCAAATTATTAATCGGCTGATAGTGAAGAGCTCTTCGTTCTATAAGAGTATGTTTTTTTTTTAAAAAAATATTTTTAATGTAATTTTCTAATTCCAGTAAAGTTCATAAAGCGTGAAAATTTTTATTAAAAACCACGTGGTATTAAATTTTAAATTCAACAAGATCAATAGGTAATCCATTAAAAAGTACTTAATAAGCGTCTATTAATAACTATTGTTCCTTATTAATCTCATAGTGAAAATAATAATACTAGATTATTTTAGTGCAAAACATCCATTATCAGCAATGATACCATAAATATGCAGCACTATTAGAGAAACGCATGATTACCGATTTTTAGTTTTAGTTTTTCAGTTGTTCTCTTTCAAAAAACTCCAAAAAAATCTGCCAATGTGTCAAAAAAAAAATAATAAAAACGTGATAAGAACTTTCGAAAAGTTGCACAATAAAACATATAATTTTAAAATTAATGCAAGTAACAGTTAATACTTTAACAGGGTGAGTAGTCAAATTATTCAACAAAAAATAAGCACCCTTTAAGCACTTTCCAAGCACTCAAAAAATATTTTCAAGCACTTAAAAAAAATATCAAAACGTTGAATAAAACAATGTGAACTGTGTCTTTTAGCATAATTCGAAGCGAAACTCAACATAGTAAAGGAAAAATCTAATTTAGAAAAGGGGAAAATTAAGCACTTTTTAAAAACACCAAATGAAAAAAGCACCTTTAAGCGCTTTTAAAAAATGAAAATCAAAAATAAGCACCTTTAAGCACTTTTTAAAAACGCTACGCCCCCTGTTTAAACACAACTGTACAGTGTATACCGGGTAATTAATATGCGGTTATTACATTCAAAGCATTTACAAAACTAATGATTGAAAAAAGAAATAGGGTAAAAGGAATAAAAAATACAAGTAGGAAAGAAAACAAAACGTCTATGACACGTCGTGCCAAAAATTGGCGTTCATAATGCGTGTTAAGCGAAATCTGTTTATTAAAAAATATGAAACAAAATCACGAAAACATGATTTTTCGGGAAAACACTATCACTACCAGCAGACTCGGTTTAAGCGTCATGAGACAGGCTTACACAAACAAAAATGGAATAGCACATCGCCAGCTGTTCTCTTTCATAGTTGATGGCAGACAGACTGAAAGAAAAACCCTGAGCTGAACTCACTACCAGGAATAAAATTAAAAACAGGATCAGAAGCAGCCTTCCAAACTACGTCGGCAACTATGATATCAAATTGAATCAAGCTGCTTTATCAAATGTATAATGAATTTATAATAGTTGTTTAAATAATTAGATCGTAAGGATGGTAGATCAATCCTATTTTCGGACAATTATTTGTAACTTATTGCAAAAATACCAACAAAAAAAAAATAATAATATCAAATAACAATGATGCGAAAACTCGATTAAAATAATTAACTCTTAAATAATGGAAATTTCTTCTAAAAAAAGATAATGTTTCTTACTTTTCATAATTTAAGGAAAAAATTTCAACATACATTAATGAACTCGCATATATCCGCTCCAGCAAGTTAAAGATAATTTATTTAAAATCAATAATTTTGAATCCGACCTACTACCGAACCAACTACTCATGTCTTGACAGATTTTAATTGGACCTCAAGTGTTATTTAAATGTTTTTGATGGAAAAAAATATTTTATAAAATGCTTTGGTTTTTCTGAGCAATAATAAATAATTCATAGTGGTGTAATTTTATGACAACACAAAATTTGCAAGAGAAAAAAATTATCTATGAGCTTTTTCGTGAGAGAAAAGAGATTTTGTTTGAGGAACATGTACAGTAATAATGTTTCAAACATACTTTACTTCGAAAAAGAAAAAAATCATATTATTATTAGAATACTTTCAATAATGAAAAAAACTACATCAGGAAAAGTATCTATCAGAACTACACATCAAAATTAATCATTCCAAAAAATGAAAATTTTTTTAATTATTATCTTAAAGATGATCTTTAAAAAAGGTTACTTTTCATTTCGATTTTACCACGAAAATAACGTATTTAATATCCTTGAAATAAAAAACGGTAAAAAAAAAAAATTACAAATTAAACAGAAAAAGTTGTATTTTGTAATTCGAATTCTAATTATAGAGCGTAATATACTACGTGACTAATTATAATACGTAAAATACTATTACCATAAATAATCGTTGGGACTAAAAATCTCTTATCCTTATACAGTTGAGTCCCGATTATCCGAGTTTCCATTTTAACCGAGCTATAAAATATTTCAAGGATTTTCTTTTTTTTTCTTTTTTACAAAAACTTCCGCTGGAAAAAATTCGGAATTTTATCTTCCAAACACTCAGGAAAACAAGCTGACTTTCAACACGAGATTACCGATGAAATGATCGTTAATATTGTCAATAATAAAAATGGATCTAGCGAAGATGATGAAGACAGTGACGATGAAAATCAACATACAAAAGTCTCTCATCAGATAGACAGACTAAAAGCTATCGAAAGTGCTATTGAATATATAGTGCTATTGAATAATAACAACAAGAGGCAACATCAGCCTTTCTGTTCAAAAAAAAATGGCGAAACATTGTTGCAGAAAAGCGCCAAGTAATGCAAAACGAAAAAAAAAAAAAACGATTAAGGGCTTTTTTTTTTAAAGTAAAAACTCCTTAATTCTCGTAAAGTAGGCTCTTTCAGTGTTTTTAAGTAGGTTTTTAAATTATAATAGGAATTGTATATGGTGTACTAGCATAAATTTTGTATTTGTTAAATATATTACATTTATACAAATTCTTTCCTTTTTTATTATCTCCGCTTTAACCGAGTTTTCGGTTATCCGAGTTAGTTCGTAGTCCACATTAACTCTGATAATCGGGACTCTACTGTAACTTCAAATAAAACCCATTTAAAAACAACATAAGCTATGTATATTCATCAAGTCAAAAGGAACAGGTAAAACATAGAATAGAATATTCAACTCACAACATCCACGCAGTTTTTAAAAGAAAACTTAATGTTTTATAGCGACCTTGAGATAAATGTACCATTACCTAAAAACCATTAAGATATGTCTTTAGATTTAAAATTAGTAGTTGTCTTATGTATAACTGAGACTTTAAAAAAAAGGTTTGAATAAATAAATATTGTCAATAAGATTTATATGATGTAGCTCTTCTTAAGATAGCAAGTTTTTAATCGGTATCTAGAATTACTGCATAGTTAGAAAAGATGATAAAGAACGTAATTGTGTTAGTTTAAGATGCCACCTTAAGAAATTCAATATGATCATTTCCTTTTGTGATTGCAGCACAATAAAAGTTGCTATTGAATGCAAAAAATTGCAATTAAATTTAAGAATTTACAAAAGTGCAATATTTAATTATATTCAAGTAGTCCACATAAAATATGTTAACTCATTCAAACTATAATTTAACATAAAAAAGTTAAACTAATTTTTCCAATTTTCTGTACTTCTGAAATTTTTTTAAAATCAAATTATTCAAAATAATATATTATTTTATTTCAAATTATTTGGATGCAAAAATGTAAGGATATACAAAATATAAAACGGAAAGATGCCATGCAAAAAAAGAGATGTACGAATCTGCAAAATCCCATATTAAGAGCAAAATAAGTTTCAATTAAGAGCAAGGTCGAAAGTATGGAATGGGTACCAATTTTACCCGAATATGGCACCTGGGATTAAGATATGACACACAAAGTTTTAGTTCATTTAATGATATTTCCTAAAACAATTATCCATTGAATGTGAAAGTGCAGCACTCTTAATAGGACAGCTGCTTTGTAACTAGTAGATCCCAAGTTCTACTCCTGCTGGAGAATTTAATTTTAAAAAAAAATTTTAAAAAATTTAATTAATTAAAAAAAAAATTCCTAGCTTCATTCATTGTCATTGATGATAGTCCTTGAAGAATCCTCAACTCCTTTAAAATATTTGCCATTCCCACACTACTTCCAGTACATAGTTAAATTTAAATATGTATATATACAAATATTCTTTAAATTTTGTTCAGAATCTTGTTTTGTTTTTTTTTAATTTACTAAAATAGCAAAATGTAAAGGTTTTCGTCAGTTGAATTAATTAGTATTAGATTTGTAATAGTATTTTTACAAAATATAAATTTGTTTAAATAAAAAAGCAGTTTCTCAATTAATCAGTTAATTTACCCTAAAGATTATACTCATATATCAGTTTGCATTAAAAATTCAGATGATATATAGAAAACAGTTATTAAATTATGTATTTAATACGGGTATGTATTAAATATGGGTGTACGATTAGCATTAAGAATGGTTTAGCTTAAATGTAAAATGTTTAAGTTTAAACCAAGAAAGAAAGAAAAATACTTACGCCACTATATCTTTCAGTCCTTTGGTAATAAACATAAAAATTAGGTATCAAATTGTTTAAGAAGATGATTCAAACAACAACAATCAGAATTTTCCCTAAAATTCAACAAAGAATTATAAGTTATTTAATAATGGATTTTATAATACACAATAAATTATAACATATTTTGTTAATTCAGTTTATAGAAAAGTGCTTTTGTACTCACTCCTGGCAAAATTATTAAGTACACAATAATTATAAATACAATAGAATGAAAATAATGAAACCTATCAAATGTGACCATGGATAACCAAAGTGAAAACATACATATCTCCCGTAGTTTTGTTATGTAATTTGGATTGAATGTGTTGTACAAATTTGGGTCTATACATTTCCTCTTTTTTTTTCTACACAGCTACATAAATAAAAAATTTTTAATCCTTATTTGATGATATTGAATTGCTTAATAAGTTTTTCAAGTTCAAAATTAAATAACATTTTATGTAAAAAAAAAAAAATATTTTGGAGGGGCAAATTAATTATTTTTAAGAAATATGTCAGTATCGGGTTTTATTCCCCAATACAGTTAGATAAAGTGGGACATAAGTTGAAGTAGTGAAAAAAAAAAATTTCCAACTGAAATATTTAATTAATTGAATTAATTTAATAAAATAATATTTCCATATTAAAAAATATACAAGGGTTTAAAAACTGAAGAACTTAAGTAATTTTGAATTTAATATATTTGTAACTTTAAATAAGTTGGTTCATCAGATTTAAAAACAAAAATCGCAAATAAAACTTGGATCATGCTGTTCTGCAATGCTACTGGCTTCATGTGTTTCTACACATTACAGTTGAAGCACTGTATCCAGAGATTTCGAATGGGGAACCAGCCTGTAGTAAATAATTTTTTTCTATCTGACTTTTATTCTATTGAAGAAGATTTTGACAGAAAATGCTAATAAGCAGAAAAAAGTAACTTAGCATGATGCAAAGTTTTAGTAATTTAAAATAATAACTAATAGGTTTTAACCAAAATACCCAATCACCAAAAAAAAAAAATAATAATAATTAGTGGTGAAAAAAAAATCAAAAAAATTATCAAATTTATGAAAGCATTAAAGGTGGTAAACAAACAACTTTAATGTTTTTTTCATACGTAATTAACATCCTACTGACTGTTTGATTCCAATGAATATCTGCATTCTGCAATAATCTAGTAAAAAAGTTTAAGTTCTTGTTTTGCGCAACTTTCGTTTATAGTATTGCATTATAAATGCTGAATGAGGTAAGTTGCACCAAATTTAAAATAATTTAGATCTTTAAAATAACTATACAGTACACACACACTCAAAGAAATTAATTAAATGGTGATATGCCTGGTTCAAAATTAAAATTAATGATAAAAAAATAATAAGAAAAAAATTTATAAAATTAAAAGTCTTCCGAGGTACTATAGGATCGTAACCTATATTAATTCGTAGGAGTACTCTCTAGTCAAAAATGTATCTCAAAACTTAATAATCAGGTGTCTGCAAGGAGACAAAGGAACTAAGAAATTTTTTTAAAAGCCAACGTGTTATGGGATGGAAAGTAGAAGAATGAAAAAACTGGTCAAATTTTGCAAAAATTTTTAGCATTAGCTATGATTTTATAAAGGCTGTGGAGTGCCAAGAGAGATTTGGAAAAATATTAAAGAGGGGAATTAGAAAAGTACTGAAATGGAAAAAGGATAAGAAAATCTAAAAAAATTTTTTTAATTATATAATCAGGGGTCTGTCTACGATTTTCTGAGAGATACATATTTTGTGAAAATTTTAGACATAATTTTTGAAAATGAAAAATTATACTAAAAAATCAACAAAAAAATATGGATTTATTGTTTCATATGGGATACAAAAATAAAATTTTAAGAAAAAAATTTTTTAGAAATTTTCTAAAGTTGAATTTGTGAAGGTACCGACCGCTAAACAATAGTAAATTAGGTTTGAACAGACCCCTAATAATTCTATAATTTATTTGAAAACAGAAAAAAACATTCTAATACTATAAAGGTTAATAAAATTCCTCGCATAAAAAAATAACAATATTAAATGTGATTTAAGGTTTAAAGCAAATAAACACGAGCAAGCATTTAAATTACTGTGCATTCCTAGCCTGAGAAATGTGTGTCAGCCTTATCACATTCTTAATATTTTATTTACGAATTGGTGACAGTTACTTAAATATAAATAGACCTCCACAATTCATTACGGCAATTACTATAATAATCCCTGTGGCAGAGTTTTTTTGGGCTTTCTGCGACAAAACTCTCTAGCACTAATATTCTACAAAATACTCTCAATAATAACCAAAGATGTGTGTTACTAATTTAAAGTAACAAAAACGCTGTAAAAAAAACATAACTGTTTTTATTGAATATGTAATATTTTTTTATTCTAATATTATGGGTTACTTTCTCACATTTTGTTACGGAAAAAAACGCAATAATTATTTACTTTATCGAAGCTTTGTAAACCATCACATTAAATAAATTAAAATCACGAATCCCGCAGCAATAATTACCGAAAAACAGATCAACCACGAAATCACAGGAATCAGGACTCTTAAGAAAGAGGTTACTCAAATGCGTATTTCATTTCAAGATTTGATTGTTGTAATAAATAATATCGGATTTTAAAAACTATATGGAATTGAAAAAAAAATAATTGCCAAAAAAAAATGATAGAATCATTGCCTTAAAAAGTAAATGCTCGAATGCAGGATTCAAAGTTCCCATATCATCTGAAATATATTGGGATAATTTAAAACCACGTAAAAATCAATAACCGCCGAAAAAACAATCGAACCCCTACATGGATTTACGATTCTATCGGCGTAAATTGAATGCAACAAAAAAGTGATTATTCAAATGCGCAATTCAAATATAATGTGAAAATTTCTGCAGAAATGAAAACCGAAATCTTATCTTCCCAAAGAAAAAGTCTTTCTACAAGAAGTCTGTAATGTTCTGCAACATGAATAATAATTATACACAACCCTCATTTAACATATTAAAAATTAAATTACATGAAATTAATATACATTAAATTGTTATCGATTAATTGATAAATCTCAAAAACTTTTATAGAATGAATTTAATAAGGTACAAATAAATAATTTATTAAAAAGTATTATGAATCAAATATTTCTATGAATAAAGTAATGCTGCTTATTCCTTTTTTACTAATTTTATCACTGCTCTTTAAATATTTACTTGATAACATAAAAAATATTATGAACTTTTTTTATGGGCAGAGTGTTGAGTATGAAGAGCAATAAGACTGTCCATAAAATTAAAATATTAAGCATGAGAAAAATTCTGAAGATTACCAAATAAAAAATAATAAATAACAATAATGAAAAAAATGTCCAGAATATTTCAGCTTGAAATTAAAAAAAGAAACCTAGTTCATTAAACACTTTGCAGACAGAATGAATTGCACCTAAATGTAAGCTAGCCAGCGCACATTTTATAACAGAATTATAGCACAAATAATGCCAAATGGGAAGTTATATATGCAGAGTGTAAAGGGGGGGGGGACAACTCAAAGAGTATTTAATTATTCGGAAAAGAATGAGGATATTTCCACAGCGTTACTTGTTAGACATAATTGAAATCCTGCCATGGTGTTTGAACGAAAAATTATTGTCAAAAAATACTTAAAGTTGTTTGCCTGCTATTGCTAAGCGTTTAATCCTTTAAGTTTGCTCCTATTGTGATTTTTAAGAAATTTTATTAATACCACTAACCAGTTAAAGCTGAAATTTGGCTATCGTTTTAACATGGGTACTAATGAATCTTCTAAAAAAATGCAAAATAAAATCACCATTTCGCAAAAGCAAATTATACTTAATAATGAATGCAATATTTAAAGGATTAATTTCATGAAATCATTATTGAACAAAAAATTGGCTATTTAATTATACAGGTATGCTTAAAATAATGTGCTCATAAAATAGAAACTTTTTTTCTCCCTTTGAGATGAAATTTATATAGACACTCCAAATAATAATTAAGTTTAAAATTGAAGATATACAAACTACTTACAATACTACACATTTAAAGCAAATATAAATTCTGTCATGCATAATACAAAAAAAAAATATATGTATATTATTATATAATATGTATTATATTAAACATATTTCTTTCTCGATTCTGTAACAAATTTTTAATACTTCTCAAATTCAGTAAAATTTATTATAGAAATAAAATCTACAATCAATACAAAACCATTAATTTATTTTAAATATAATTAAAATAAAAACCAGAGGCTACATGTTAGAAATATATTTTCAAAAGTGAAGGTAAATAATAAGAATACGTGATAAATAAGAATAATATGAATAAATAAAAAGAATATGTGAAGTTAAATAATAAAAAGTAGTAGTATAATAAAAGATATTTGCTGCCCTACAATTTTACACTATATATATAAACACCATCAAAAAGTATAACGAAGTAAAATTAATAAATTACGCAAACAATTTAAAAACCTTTGTTTGCATTAAATACAAGACTACTCATATATTTCTAACCTAACAGAGAAAAAAATAAAGAATAAAATTTTTAACACATTTTTACTAAAGCTGCAAATTTTTAAATTCAATCTATTAAGAATATATTTCATCCTATTCTTATAGAACAACAAAAAGTTAGGAATTATATATGTTACTCAGATTTAAGGAAAATTGGTTAAATGAGACACAAATATTTATTTCACAATTAAAAATCACGAATTAATTTTTCACTTAAAAACGTTAATCCAATTGATGATTGGAAACGTGGTGTAAGGCTAAAGTACCTTAATTAGTAATCCAAATATTATCAAAATTTTTAAAGGAAAATGTGCATAGCTAAATCGACCAGTTGCGTACTTACCAGTATATTTATTGCAAAATCAAAACAAACACAAATGTGAAAGTCGAAGTTAAATTATGTATTTGTTTTTGAAAATAAGTAGTATTGATTTTCTTTGCTAAATAACGATCAAGTCCAATCATTCTCGTGTAAATAAACAAAATATATATCACAAAGTATCCAAAGCGATTTGTAGGCTGTATCAATATCACAATTATTCTTAATTTTTCTACTTTATATCATGAAAGTTCTTTCTCTCACGTTCTCATAACATTTAAGGTTTACAACATTTAAACTAAACTAAGTTAAGCACAAGAAAAATAAACAATTTGTAATAAATATTATACAGACGACACGGACAAACACAGGAAAATAGTCTTTGAGGGAAACACTTCGTTTCGTTTCAAAAGTTGAGAGGAATAAAATCTGTTATGTATGCACTAAATAAAGATTAAAAAAACGCACAAATGTAGAGGGAACACTAGTTATATAGATGGCAGCACTTTCACTCCTTTTTACTTTTAAGTCTGTCTCGGAATCATATAAATATACTAATAAAAATCTTTTAAAAGGTATTTACTCAAAAAGTTTCTTCATTTTCTTAGTATAGCACTCATGAATTTTAATACGATACCCTCTCTTCAAAGGAAAAATTCAAATTTGCAAAAGAATTCTCAATGTGACCCCTTAGCAACCCCTTAAAATTAATTCGCTATCGCAACGAACTATAGAGGGCGTTGTTGTATGAGACTAATACCTGCGATTTCTGTATGAACAGTCATTCATTTACTCTAGAGACGTCTTTAATGTAGCGTGTAGCATTGTAAAGTTCCTTTTTTATCTTGGCTAATTAAATTTAAAAAAGAAAAATGTTTAATATCCTTTCTTATGCAAACGAAAACAAAATGGTATCTCTTTTTTTTAGAGAAGGAACATCCAAAACACATCGGAAAACATCAATAAAAAATTATCCAAGTTACTTCAAATAGTGCCATTTGTGCTGATTCTTAATTAATTTTAATCGTTTTCTTGGTAAGTATTTTTTAGTTTTGAAAGAATAAGTTCAACTAGAATTCAGCTATTCTGTTTTTAGCTACATATTCAAATTCATATCAATTATAAAATTTTGCTGTGTAGTATGTTATCTAAAAGTAATGAAGGGATAAACTATGTATCTATTATTTGAGAATAAAGTTTTCAAACAAGGAACTTATCATTTTGGAATTCTCCGGGAATTATAAATCAGGTAAGTGCAATGATTTTTACAATAAAAAATTTGCTTGTAAATATTTTTTTTT
>NC_092209.1:53560221-53627561 GCF_043381705.1 Parasteatoda tepidariorum | reverse complement strand
ATTTTTTAGTGCTACGAAAATGCGTCTTTGGGATTTGCCAAAAATAGAACAAGATGCAATTTTATTTTTTCAGGAGCGAAATATTTTGCCCATTGTCCACCAAAATCCGATAAACTACTTTGATTTTAAATAAAGTGTTTTATTTTATGATTTGTCGTAAAAATTTTGGTGTAGAATGGTGGCACTTAAAAACCACCAAATCTGTAGTTGCGGTGGCGTTATTACGTTAGTACCGAATTTTTATTCCATACTTTTTTTAATCATATTACTTCAAACATTAGAATATGCAAGAAGTATACATTAGCACGTAATTTTATACCATTTAATTTTTCAAAACAATTATTTTAACAACAATTTTTATCAAAAAATTATAAACTAAAAAACGTAAAATAAAGAATTCTTAGGATAAAAAAAACGATTTTAAAAATTCCTCATATTGAAATAAAAAACTTCCATACTGTTTCTGTTTTTATTCATATAATTCTTAATCAGACGTAAAAAAGCATTCTGTAGAGAACTATCATCAAATAAGAAAAAAAAAATTTTACAAGGTAATTTTTTATTATAAAAATCATGACACTTACCTTCTTTATAAATCTGCAGAATTCCAAATGAAATGTTCTTCGTTTGAAAGTTTTATTTTCAAATAATATGTACATAGATTATCCCTTTATTACTTTTAGATAACATACCACACATCAAAATTTTATAATTGTAAGATCTCGATATGAATTTGAATATGTAGCTTAAAAACAGAAGAGCTGAATTCTAGTTGAAATTATCTATTCTTTCAAAACTAAAAAATACTTACCAAGAAAACGATGAAAAATTTATTAATCATCAGCACAAATGACGCTATTTCAAGTAATTTGGATGATTCTTTATTGTTGTTTTCCGAATTATTTAGATACAGAAATATATACCGTTCTATAACAAAGAAGAATATTCTATAACAATTGCTGTTCTTGACGTTCTGAATTCCCATTTATTTATTGGAATGACGAAAGCAATGTTAACTTCACTTTAATGTTTAATGAATTGAAGACGGAAGAAATGCATTTTACCTTAAAACACACATCTGTAACAGTATGCGAGAGCGAAATCGGAAGTTATCGGTTGCAAGTTTGTTGATAACAGAAGTTGAAAATTATTGAGGAATTTTCTTCAAATGTTTGGCGTGATCTGTTTCTTAGAGATTTGACAATCTGGAGAGTTTTTTCAAGTTTTTCGGCTTTTTCCTTAGGGAAATTTTGCTTCTTATTTCGTGCAAAGAAAATGGCGACCAACTCTGCCAGTGTTTCTGATGGAACTGAATGAAAACGTGATAAATTAATGTCTGATATTTACAGGCTCCCGCTAGAGGGCATTCTCGAGCGTTGCGATCACGAATAGCGTTTGTTAACAGGTTGATGGCTTTTTTTTTTCAAATTTTAATTCGTGTTTAATTTGGTGTAGGTAAGGCTTTTGGATTTTTTTTTTTGTAAGTGAAGGAGCAATTTCAGTAGCACCAGCTGGAATTAAGCTGTGCGGTGGCCACTGAATATGAAGTTTCCTAACTGACTCAGAACTGGGTCTACACCATAGAGTTGAAATAGTACGTATAGTACCTCAGTATTTCAACTCTATGGTCTACACCCTTTTTTATGAGTGTATACCCTTTCCCGACTACGACCCCAGAGTTCTTTGGTTAGAATCCTACAGACAGCTAACAAGCATTCAAACATGAAATGCAATTCTCTAACGAAAATTTAAGATGTTTTTGTGGTTATTTTGAGGTATATATGTGGTATATTTGAGGTTGGTAAGAAAACAACCATAACAATTATGCCTGGGAGTCAACTGAAACAATCTTAAGACGCGCCACTCGCCCGTTACGACAGTCTGAAGATCGGGAAGGCTTAGGCTGAGGTGCGGTACGAAGTACCTGCCCGCGGAGCGGGCACTCCACTTCTCCAGCTGTGTTGATGCCCGTAGGCGACTAGAGTACTGTGTTAATAGCAATATAACAAGAGAAATAACAGAAGCACTGGTCAACGTAAATTTATACTTGTAATCACGTTAATAAAATATGAGGTAAGGGGAAGAGCTCCCGATCCGGATCACATAAAGGTCACTTCTAGCTCAAGTGAGCTCTTATATGATGTGGGAATATAGGGACAAAGTTAGGTTAAGATTTAGGGGTGGATACCCCCGAGTCAGCGATCACATAGAGGTCACTTCACCTCTCTGGGAGTATCCATAGTAAGATGAGAAGATCGGGAAGTTACGCCACTCGTCTTAAATAGTTATTCAGATTTTGTTACCTGTTTCTCTCTGCAATTAGCTAAATATTTTACGTCAATTTATAAATGACGTCAAAATATTTTTATCCAATCAGATTTTTTTGCACGGTGAATAAACAAGAAAAGAAAACTGTATCGCATCTCGAGTAACAAAGCTTATTTAAGTTATCGATGCAAGATATTGCACTTGTCAAGCCCCTCCCATGTAAATCACTTGCTTCGATGTAGATGCCGTCGCAAAACATCAGCTCTGCGGTGGACTTCGGAAGATATGGTGCCTTCCGGAGCTTAATCTTGACCATGAAATCACCACTACCATCAGCAGATTGCGGACGGGGCACATGAGAGGTATGAAGATCATGCCCGATGGCCAGAGCCGGATTATACCTTTCGTAGGCCCTAGGCACAGAGTCGGATTGTACCTTTCGTAGGCCCTAGGCATAGCCGTTTTTGGGCCCTCCCCTCCTTCCCCCACTCCTCCCCTCTTTTTCAAAATATATGCTAAAATTTTCCTGCATATTTTTTTTTTTTTTTACATTTTTATTAATATGGATTTTAATTTACGAATTTGTTTATTGAACTTTATCTGCAATACCGACATACTGCCGATATTGCAGTTGATATCGATAATACCATTATGATTAGTTCGATCTATAACTATGTAAACACTTCACGTCAACAATACAACAACAAACCAGCAAAGAAAACAGTGAAATTGATAGTGAGATTAATTACAAGAAATATTTATACAGTAGAGAACCAATTATCTGGGATGCTCGGGACCATCGCTATCCCGGATGTCTGAATTTCCCAGTTTTCTGGATCGACCAAAAAGTGTCATTAATCGATGTTTTATCGAACCCGAATTACAAGGAAATTACACAAAAATTTGTCAGAATCTGAGATTAAACTAAAAGCGCAAAATTTGGTGAAAATTTACTCATCCGATTTAGAGGAAAACTTTGTAGATGAATTTTTACTATTTTCAAATTTGTATGAACATAAATCTGCACAAGAAATGTTGAAGGCTCAAATTAAAGATAAACTTGTGAATACTTTTCCTAACGTTCACATTGCATTAAGAATATATTTGTCGATTCTTGGATCAAATGCAGAAGGAGAAAGATCTTTCTCCAGATTAAAATTTATAAAAAATTATTTGCGTTCAACAATGAATCAAGATCGTTTGGCATCTCTCGCACTTATGTCTATTGAATACGACATTTTGCGTAGTTTGGAATTCGACAGCATAATACAAGATTTCGTTGAATCCAAAAATCGCAAAAAAGTAATATATTAGATCATAAGATTCTGCAAAATAATTTATTACCGAAAAATATTATATATTTATTTGTATCTTCATAATTTTGTGCAAAATAAACCTGTTGTTTTTAAAGCTAAATTATTTTTGTCAACAATTTTTTTTCTTCCAAGTTTTTCGTAGGCCCCTGAATTTCGTAGGCCCTAGGCACGTGCCTAGTGTGCCTATAGGTTAATCCGGCCCTGCCGATGGCTCTAGAACCTACCCAGGTGCTCAGCTGTATCCGAGGCATCTCTTCAGCTCTGTAACCTCGACCCTCTTCAACATCGACCTCAACTGCTGCCATGACACCCTTTATTCCGAAAAAGTCGGAGATGTGGCCAGGGCTGTGCTTCATGCCTTTGGTTCCATTTAACTTGTACTTTTCTGCACTTGTCAAACGACAACAACTTCAAGTTATCGATGATTATTTTTTCTGTTTATTTCAAATCCAAATTTATTTGAAAATGTCATTATTGTTTGAACAATAAAATAAAAGTATACATTAGAAAAATATTTACGAAAACAATAGTAACTATTGTGTTTATAAATGCGGATATTTTTCAGTGTGATCCAACTAAAGAAAAACAATTAAGATTTAAACAAAATTATACAGATATCTAATACTATTTGTTATGTTGATGATATATATTTTCAAAATCAATACAATTTTAGTTCTAAGGCGTTTAAAAATATTCATAAATAAGTTTAATGATGATAGTGAAAGAGAAAGAAATAACATTTATTTATAAAATAAATTTATAGGAACCTTATTTTGTGTGTTGCATTTATCTTCAGTTTCATATTAGTTAATGCATAGTGTCAAAAATAAAATGTAAAATATTTCAAATAATTGAAAATTTCAAAATTTTAACTTCAAAAATTACTGAGGCTTATTCTAAGGTAGAGAGGCTTTATAAAATATATAACTATTTTGCTAGAAATTAGAATAATCCTTTCCCATAGCATATTTTATAAGTATAAAAACGATATTTTTTAACAACACAATTATTAATTTTGTAGTTAAAACTAAAGGCCTGGTTTCTTAGGAGAAGCGTCTTAACTGGGCGTCAGCGTTAAGTTGATATAATTTTGACGCCATAAAAATACCTTTTTGTTAGCTCAGCACGAGCAGTCGGTCCAACACAGACATTATCTTGCATTGTGCATGCGTTAATAACGTAAACAAATATTTATTTTGAATTTGTATTGAATTTTCAATTGTCAACTGGTGCTTTAAAGAACAAATAATGACTTTGTCCAAGAAAAAACACATTATAGCTTAGCTAAATGAAGAAGAAGAGGAAAAAGAAGCTATGTTTAATGTTAAAATTAAAATCTTGGCTGATTTATTATTATTGTTAATTTACGTCGCACTAGAGCTGCACAATGGGCTATTGGCGACGGTCTGGGAAACATCCCGCAGGATGATCCGAAGACATGCCATCACAATTTTGATCCTCTGCGGAAGGGATGGCACCCCCGCTTCGGTAGCCCGAAGACCTGCGCGCGAAGTCGAGCACTTTACGGTAGCACAGTTTAACGAGGACCAATACCGCACACCCTCGGTCCCTACGCAGACTGATCCAAGTGGTCACCCACCCGCACACTGACCGTAGCCAGTGATGCTTGACTTCGGTGATCTGCTGGGAACCGTGTCTTAACGATGAGTCCACTGCGGGACTGGCTGATTTCAATGCTCTGTTGTCCGCCATTGCTTCTGTTGTTAACGTCACGTTGTAATTCAACTGCAGTTGATTTGGACAGCAGTTGTCGTTCAATCTGAGCGTTCGATGACGTATGCTGTCAAACTCATGAATTAACCAATCAGACGTAAACGTTCATTTCAAGCTGACGCCGACGTTTTCTAAGAAACCAGGCCTTAACGCGTATTTGTGGGTGAGGAGAAAAACCGTCCATTGTTAGCCTGATGGTAAGGGAACTCAACCAGAGAGAAACTGAACCTATTGAATCGTTACCAATAAATAATTTTATTCCGTTATGCTTCAGTTTTATGTAGGCACGAATAATAAAATTTCCCGAAATAAGCTTATTATGTTAAGAATTTAAAAAAAAAATTTTTTTGTATTATTTTATGGGTGTGTCCTTATTCTCAATGTAACTTCGTGTATTATTGAATTTATTATTTGAATTTTTCAAAATAGAACATTCGAAAGATATTATCTTCTAAAATAATGACAACCAGAAAATAAATAACTTATCAAATGCGAAAAGGAAGAAAATTTCACCGACATCAGAATTTTTCAATTGAAATTGTGGGATTGATGAGAAAAATTTAGAGGAATCGTATTTCACCACTCTTAATGACTTTTCATCATTTATTTCCTTTACATTACATATATAAAAGTAACAACTTAAAGTTTCTTAAACTGAGAAACCTTATTCGAAAGAATAAGGCTTCTTAAGAATAAGGTTAAAGTTTCCCCGAGTCTGAAGGATTAATAAAGTATCAAAATCTAGATTTCTGAAAAAGCCATGAAAAAAATTAAATGATTGAACCTATTAACCCTTATGACACAAGAAAAAACTTCTTTTTAATAATTAATTGAATTATATAAGTGTTATTTATAGAATTCTAAACAAAAGTTAATATCGAGGAATTATGTGAGCGAAAAATATGCTGAAATGTTGATTTTGAGCAGTTAAATAATTATTAAACTATTTTTTGCCTCTGACAATTAGTTTGTGGATATCAATGCATTAAATTTTTACATAAGGCACTTTAAATTGTAACATGCATTAAATTATTACAGTTACGAAATCGGGGTTCCGTTGAAAGAAGTCAGATCATTTAGGGTTTCATTCGAAAAAATTTGGGAACCGCTGTAGTAATACAGACTTTTTTACTTGATGGAATGTTCTTACTATAAAAAAGTGTAATTTATTTTGAATGTTATTCACCCTAATTATTTATGGAAGTTACCATTACGAAATAATTTAAGTTATAAAACATTTAGTTGATAGTGAATATTTTTCCAGTCATGAAAGCACAACTTGAGTACTGCAATGGTAATAATGAATTTCCCCTAAGTCCCATTGAAGGCGGCGTGATAATTTCAGATTGCTTCAGTTGAATAGGAAGAGAGCGGTCCTTTCTAGAGGATGAACTCTGACGTTGATGAATTTTTTCCCAGAGCAGCTTCTCCTCTCCCTTCAAGTTCGAGATATCGAGGATTGACTGTATTTACGATTTTTTTTAATTGCATTCTTTTAAATGTAAACATCTATAAGCAGTTGTTAAATTTCTAATATTATTATGAACCTAAATTACTATTTTGTTACAGCAATTAGCGTTTAAGGTTGTTGTTTCCTAATGATTAAGTATAAACAAATTACCATTAACAGCATATTTTAAAATCAGGATTCTAAATTTGACCCAGCTTTACAAATTATTGTTATCGAACAATATGTAACTAAAAAAAGTGTCGATATATGCATTAAACTTTTTTATAGTAAAATATTTATAAAAATAAAAGTTTAATAATAAAGGTTAAAACTAAAAATTTTAAAATGAAGTATTTATAGCGTCTTTTATGACAACTAGTAAAATATTTTTATTAGTTTAAAATGGTAACTAATTTAATATTTTGGCCAAGAAAATTTTTCTAAACTGTGTTTTTCAAAGGAAATAATGTGTTAATTGTATAAAGTTTGAAATCTAATACAGTAGGGAACCGATTATCCGGAACTATCGGGACCATCGCTATTCCGGATAACTGATTTTTCCGGTTTCTGAATTGATGCAAAAAGACGTTTTTTTATTGTTAAACTCAACTAAAAAAACAAACAAAAATAGTTGGAAATAATCTTAAAAAGAAAAAACAATGAAGTAATACACTAATGATTATTTCCGAAATGATGGTAAGGTAAACATCTTTCAAAAAAGAAGAAAAATCCTAAAATCTTATGAGGAAAAAAAAATTTTTTTTTTAAAAATGGCGGGAAAATTCTCGAATTTTGTTCCGGATAACGGGTTCTGCACTGTATCAAGAAAAAGTCGAACTTATTTTTACAACGAGAATGACTATCATAACATACAGATTATGTGGTAGCAAGACGATTATTATCATCCAAATATTTTTGCATAAAATATGTTTTCGCGTTACAATAGCATACCGTTGCCTTAGGTTATCAAAAATTAAGAATTTATGCCTAAGAAGTTATCAAAAATTAACCCCAAATAATTCCTATTTCTTTTACTCAAAGACAATAAAACATCTACACTTTTCAGTCTCTCCCATTCATTGCTCCTTTACTCCTACCCAATCGCAAAATGACACTTGATTTTAATTACATTTTATAACATAATTTAATTATAGTAAATTTGTATTAACTATAAATTTATTATTATCTATGAATGTTTCTGTTTGAAAAAAAAATCAATCATAAAAAAATTAAAACTCTGCCTTTGGTTAAGAATTTTGAAATTTGGCTTAATTTAGTGCCTAATAATTTGAGGTCCTTAGCGCGGGATCAGAGTTTAGTTTCGTCGAAGTGACGACCTTAGTTACTGATTACAGTTTCCTATGTGAGAGGCATTCATTTGATCAATTTATTCTAAGTTTGACATTCTATGTGACTCCAGCAGTTTCTTCATAGGTCATTCGTGTTTATTGGCAGTAGTTCGCCACACAGAACTTCGAATGGTGACAAATCAAGAGTTAGTGGTGACCACTCCGTTTTTGTGATGGCGTGAGCATTTTCTTTGCTTTCCAGATATTTACTACTTAACTTGTAAGTATGATTTGGATTATTATCTTGTTTTCAAACAAGACTTCGTCCCATAATCCGAGTTCTTGATGAGACAGCATGCAATTATGAATTAAATTGTGACACACTTTTTTGTCCATTATTCCCTTGTTTCAAACTAATTTACTTGCGAGCGCCTTCAATACATCTCAATTGGGTGACACTGCTTTCTCCATTCTTCAATTGCAGGCACTACAAAATCAGGACGAAAGTGCTTTGAAAGGACCGCGCATTCAAGTCTGGTGAAGGGAAATGAAATATTGTTAGGATTCGTCAGTTTAGAGAATTCTCTTCCATTGTGTGTTTGTGTTCGGTCCAGTACTTACAGTTTGCCCAGATTTTTTTAAAAAAATGTTTGTGGTTTCTTTATCAACATCCTACTCTGAAGATCATAAGTTTCTAAGTGCTGACTCACCGTTTCATCTGACAGTTGAAACTCCAACAGTTCTAACTACTTCCAGAGCGCTGAAAGGTCTTTCATTGTTGTTACAATGAAGTTGTCTTCATGAGAATTGATTATTTTTAAATAACTAGTTTGTTTTATATTAATTGCTTTTTAACAGTTTGTGCCTTTCTTTCAATAATCCAATTCATAGTCATCGGCTGATTTCTACAGCCACTGAACCATTTTTCACCGAGAATAGCCATCTTCTTTCAAAATAAACTCTTGAACACACATTTTGAAGCTTTAATCACATTTCTTAAGTCTTTTTTTACATTTGTAGGTTCACCACACAGTTATATAGGTAAAAGTTAATTAATATTGATTCATATTTTAATTTAATTAATACACAAAAATGATTGAATAAGAACACCTTGGAAGTAAACAGTCAACTTAAGTCTTTACCAATAGACCGTCAAATACATCCGAAATATAGCCATTTGATGTCGTCAATCTGGCACATCTTAAAGCCAAGTATGTTCATTAGCCGTTTGTTTTTGTTACTACCTAAGTAGATTTATCCAATAAATTTGTCAAAATATAAAGACCAGCATGCAAATTTATTTCCAACTATTAACAAAGTAGGAAATAAATTTGCATGCTGGTCTTTATATTATTTCCTACTATTAACATTATTTATTTCCTATTATTTTATTCAGAGAAAAAGACCATTACAATAAACAAAGCTTTAAATCGATAAAATGCTTTCTGTTTAAAAAAATTTCTGGAAAAACAGGAGTCTGCATAGACTTTTGATGAGGAATGTAATAAAATAAATCATCATAACTATTTACGGAAGCAGTCGTAATTTTGATTCGACACAAATGACATCAATTTTGAAAGCTGTAGTTAGATTTCAAAATCTTCAAGCAGTCGTAACATAGTTTTATGACTACATCTAATTTTAATTTTCTTCATTCATAAAAGTGTAAGGGACCATTTACACAGGATGGGAAAAATTAGCACACACGAATTTGACAATCAGCTTTTTGTTTACATTTCCGAACTCCCATGAGCGTTTTTTTTCTTCTTCAAACTGTTTGAATGTTCCTTAAACGTGATCGAATGTCCTTACCAATATACATTAGCTCATATATGATGTAATGTAGATTAGCTCACGGTGGGAGGGGCTATGGAATTCGCTGCTATTTTTCCTGCATTAAATGAACCATTATTTAATTCACGAAATATACAGAAGTGTTTGTTAAAATTTCCCTTCGAGGTTGAAATTCCTGACTGGGAATTATACATCACAGTGGATGATGAACGGAAAAGGCACAAATTTTATCATTGAAAAATAACTTTCTTATCATAACTGGCTCTAGAAACTTTTCACTTGTCACAAATGGCACCATTTTCGAAAGTTGGGACGGGATTTCAAAACCTTCAAGTTGGTACTATTCCATAACTCCATTTAATTAAATTTTTTTCATCACTTTCGACTAAACAAAATAAAAACATATTTTGTATATTTTATTAAAAAATTAATAACAAACAGAGATTTTGAAACATATTCCAGCATACATATAAGTTTGCTAAAAAATTGTAATAAATATTCACAAGATTTTAGTTTTAAAACTTTGAATATTACCTACATATGTTGGCCTATTCATCATAGCATACATATCAAAAATTTAAAAAAGAAAAAATTTTAAAAATAATTCTTTTCCCACCAAAGTTACAGATGCAGTAAATTGAATGATTTAAACAATGATAAATGTGAAAAGGAATTATTTAAAATAAACTTTAACTATTTTAAGATAATTAATTTTTCTCTATCACAGAAAATTTAAATGATGACTCAGTCACTTTAAAGCTCATACAGTATTTCAGAATTTGCTTTCCTGGATTCACAGGTA
This sequence comes from Parasteatoda tepidariorum, assembly GCF_043381705.1. Lineage (NCBI taxonomy): Eukaryota > Metazoa > Arthropoda > Arachnida > Araneae > Theridiidae > Parasteatoda > Parasteatoda tepidariorum. Next base: position 53,616,908 of record NC_092209.1, on the reverse strand, counting down.
CTGGAGGATGCATGAAATATACCCCTTGTTGACAGTTTGTGTACCACTGAATAGGGGTGTCTTTTTTTGGAAATTCAACTGGACCACTAGAAATTTCTAAAGACCCATAACTATAATCTGTCCAAATTGCAACACCATTACAAATTCCAGAACTGTAAAAAGAAATGATAAAAGTTCATACATGCAGGTACAGTAATTACATAAAAAATATTGTAAGAAAGAATAGTCAGTGGCCCTTCTGCAATTATCGTATTAATAATGGAAGTTATGTAGATAGTGTTAAAGATTCAGATCTATTTTCAATATTTGATTGTGTTAGAGATTAGAAAAATTAGCTAATTTTTTTTTTACATGCATGCGTTTGTTGTCTTGTCAAGTATTCAATAAAAGAAAATAACTAGAAACCTGCTCAAGGTAAGTTTAATTTGACTAAGTCTCATTTTCTATTAAGATGAATAAATGTTGATTTGATTGTGTTAGAGATTAGAAAAGTTAGTTGAGTTAAGTTCTTTTTTTACACGCATGTGTGTATGTTGTCTGGTCAAGTATTTAATAAAAGAAAATAACTAGAAACCTGCTCAAGATAAGTTTAATTTGACTAAGTCTCATTTTCTATTAATTCGATGAATAAATAGTTTAAACTTAAATAGTTAAAAAGAAATCAACGACTATAAAGGTAATGATAAACGTTTCAGGCGAAGTCAAAATACCTTTCTGGGTGGGATTTTAAAATTATAGCACAACCCAATATGCAATATATATTTTCAATATACAACAATTTAAAAGGAAAATTTTTAAACAATAAACTATTTTTAACTAAAATTATTGAATATTTATAAATTAATAAGAAACAGAGAAGGTTACGAGGAGACTGTATTTACCAATTTGCCAAAAAAGTTTATTGAGTTTCATTTAGAGGATATTAAGCATTTTTTAATCAAAATTTCAATTATTTATCTTCATTTTGAATTATACAAAATCAAACTTGTTGTTTTTGTTTGATTTTAGGATTGTTTTAATTTTTTCTTACTAAAATTTGTCGTTTTTAGATAACTGGAAAAATTTTATTATTTTTCAAACATTGCTATGTCATACAGTTTCAAATTGGTGACACGACAGCCACTTAATACATCAACATTGAAGCAAAAAGCACATCAATATGACTTTATTTTTAATACCGAAAGATTAATGAAGACAATTTTTGCGTTTATTTGGAATGCATTTATTTTTGCATCGTTGTTATTTTCTTATAACAATAGGGATAGTTTATTACGAATCAAATTTCTTTTAAAATTGATTGGCAGCTGATTTATTACTTGAGGACTACTTCTGAGAAGGGTTTTAACCCCCATAACCCAATCTTAGCTGCGCTCTTCACTGAAAATAGTACTATTGGATGAAAAGTTATTGTCATGTATTCAGAAGAATTTTATTAGAACAATTTTTTGGTTAAGATAACTATTGATTAGGTTGAAATTTATACTATTTTAGATGATTGGTTAAATTTTACAAGTAAAAGAAGAACAAAAATAAAAAGACACATAAGCTTAACAGTTTCTAAATGCATGCTTTAGCGTCATATAGTAGCATCATAAAAATTCCAAAAAAATGTTATTATATGCAAAAACAACAAGTAGTCATTACAAACTAATTTTAGGAGAAAACTTTTGGGAGGATTTAATTAATAATTTTGGTCAAAATAAAAAAAAAAGTTCAAAAGTGATAGAGAAAATTTGTAAAAAATTAGTTCAAAATAATTAATTATCTTATTTAAACATGAAAATCATAAAAAAAATACCTATTCATTTTTACAAGAGCAAATTCATTATTCTAACTTTTTGCAATTTTCTTTAAACATTTAATTTTTATGACTTTTTTGACAGTGAATATTTAGTTCAAGAACTGCAATGAAATTATAAAATATTTGTGATTTTGCTAAATGTTTAAAACTCTTATGATCATTAGCGTGCATGGATATGTTATGTGCGAATTGTTAAATTAGCTATACTTAATTCATGGCTGGCTGAAATCTAAGACTCGCAACCACAAGGACATCATTGAGTCTGTCGAGGAGCATGCATAATACTTAAACCAATCAGATTCGAAAAATTAATTGCAATTGAACCTTTTTTTCGTTATCAAACCGAAGTTTAAAATAATTACCAGAAATTGCTGCAAGTTAGCATATTTTTTTGCTTCCTTTTTTTAAATAGCACATTATGATAAAAACTATAAAAGATATAAAAGTAGTGATTACAGGTTTCATTATTTGTAGTTGATTGATTGAGCTCATAACTGACATGTGATCTAAGCTTATAATGAATCAGGGATGAGAGTAGTTGGAAAGTAAAAAAGAGGAAATTCAAGAATGAATGAATATATATATATATATACATATATATATATATATATATACANTAATTATATATATATATATATATTAGACTGGTCCAAAAAAAACTTTTTTTTAAAATTTGCAGGTCTTAACCCTGAATACTTGTACACATGACAAAAGAAGCCCCCATGAAAAATTTCAACTCATTTGAAGTACATTTAGAGGTAGCTCAAAGCCTTTGAAGTTTGGGATTTTGCATTTCAAATAAATAAATGACAAAAAAAAAAAAACATTGACACTATGCCTTTATTTGTATTTTCCCATCAAAAACCATGAATTGTACACTCATATATACATATTTCTCATTTATATCATAAAATACAAGGGAGCGAGCCAACACAATATCTATTAGTGAGCATATATGAAGAAAATCCTAATAAAAAATCATACATTTTGAACAAGTGTGTTTTTTTTAGTGTCCTTAAATTTCTTTCTGTGGGATTCCACAACTTGAAGTAAGAATTGTTTTTGTTCTTCATCTTTAGTTATCAGTTCATTGCAGTCTGTAATGACGTAATGTCTACGCCCCTTTCGGCACAATCATTTACTGTCTTTAAACATTTCACTTTCTTTTCACCATCATGGTAAGAATCAAATTTCTTCCATTCCGATGGGGACGAATGTAAGAAATCGACTTGCATATTCAATGACTTAAATTTCATCCAAGATTTTTCATTAACAAAATCATGCAATCATTTTTCATTAACATTTCCGATTTCTTTTTCCTTTAATCGTTTAGAAGCATTGGTTACATCTTCTTTATGTTTATCTATTTTAAACAACTTATCAACCATTAAAACCTTATCTTCTGTGCTTACATGACAGCTGAATAGGCTGAGCATGACTAAGTCACTGTTTAAGTACCACAGATGCCTCTTCAACCCATTGCTTGCAGCTTTTGAGATTTCTTTGCATTCATTTTTAACCAAATTTAAATGTTTCAAAAATTCTAAGTCTATGAAAGGTGCATCAGCTGCGTTAGAGCAGCGAAACCTGGCTTTCATGTTCAAGTGTGTGCTAAAATCATTAAATCGTTTCAACCCTTTAGCTTCTTTTGGTGTGAGCTTGAACTGTTCACGAAACATGTATATTTTCAAACAGTAAATAACCTTGGCCATCCACCGTGCATGATGGAATGCTCCTGGTGCTGCAAAATGTACTCCACGTGGAGGCACCTGTCCAAGATAAATCAAAGTCAGTTCTAAAAACTCTCTGTAGTCATTTCTTGCCAATGATTTTGTTTCAAACGTAAGATTATGTTTCGCAAATTTAATAGCTTCTTCTTTTAATACTTTTCAATTTTCTGAAGGTACTATTGTTTCTTCTGGGCATTTGAAAGAAGATTTGTCTATAAAATTCCAGTGACTTTGGAATCTCTTAAACATGAGAACACAAGGTGCACTAGAATGTCCAAATATTGCAGAAAACACATCACCAATAATGATTTCATAAATATGATGCCTGCAAACCAAACTGAGGAGCTGTTTTCCAATCTTCTGTTCCAAAAATGTACATGCTACTGTGTGAATACCAGTGTTACAAGATGTAGTGTCAAAGCACATGCCTTGAATTTTATCTATGTGTATCAAATACTGCTTAAGTGTATCAAATACTGCTTTTGCAATTGCCTTGCCTGTACCAACTGGCAGTTTTGGCACACCAAGTAATTTCTCCACATCATTTCCTGTGACAAGAATAGGAAGGCGGTCAACTTCCTCCATTTCTCCAGAAATACTAGCCGTGAGTTTCCCATCCCAGTGGACGACTAGCGGACCATCAGGTTTGAAGTTATGCTTCAAATCCTTCGCTAACTGGGCTCGAAATTTTGTTCTGTGTCTGCGAAGTGTACTTCGTGAAACAGTATTTTCACTTACATTTATTCCAACTGTTTGGGCTGTTGCTGCAATTAAAAATGTAGCACTGCGATCCGAGGTTTTTGTTCGATCCAATGCAGACATTAAATTAGGTGAAAGAAGCTTGCTTTTTCCCCCCTTTGCTGTCTTTTCTGAAGTACTAGGATATTGAAAAGCATCATCATCAGTATCACTTTCTGAGGATGAGCTAGTTGAACCACAGTCTTCTTTAATTTCAGCACTTGATGAAGGATAACATACAGTTTTGTTTTTATTCATGTCCACACTATTAGATAGTAGTGTCTCATATCGCCTCCTTTTAGATGAGCGTTTCTCTCTTTCTTCTCAAGTTTTCTGTCGACTGACAACATGCAGCCTTCAAATCCTTCTCGCTGTTTAAGCAAAAACTTCTTATCCTCTTCAATTTTTATCATCTGTAAAGCACCGACATGAGCGATATCCCACAACATCTTGCATTCTTTGATAAACTTCTGTTCACTGTCTTCTTGAATATTCGTACGCCGATTTCTGTTCTTTTTCAAATTTTTGGTACCGCTCAACTAATTTTTCTAACTTTCTTACTGCATTCTGCTTTTCGATTGTAAGAATTCTAGCCTTATTCCAGAAGGTCAACACACTATCAACAGTGTGACTTGCACTTTCATGTATTGTTTTTCTCTCATGGTGAAAGAAGAAGTTACTTAGTACTGCATTAATGGAAGGTAGTTTACATCCTTTTATTTCAGTTATGGGAAAACCAAGTAACCAAATTTCAGAGTCTTTTCTAAATCTAATTTTGTTTGTTGACATTGTTTCAATAAAATCTCACCAGGTCACAGATGTGAACAAACAATGTGGTGTTGCCAAACCCAAATAAAGTAATTTGCCAAAACAAGAAGCAAAATGTTAACTATATAATAATTATATTTATCATAATATATGACCATTGTTTATGAAGATAAGTAAATAAATAATAAGTAGTGATAATTTGGAAATTATTTTTTTAAGTTTTCAAAGTAAAAACTTCAAAGCCTTTGAGCTACCTCTAAATGTACTTGAAATAAGCTGAAATTTTGCATGGGGGCTTTTTTAGTCATGTGTACAAGTATTTAGGGTTAAGAACCGCAAATTTTAAAAAAAAGTTTTCTTTGGACCAGTCTAATATANAATTTGACAAAAAAGTGCAATTTTTAAACTTGTAAACCATGTGATTATAAATCCCGATGATTAATTTTAAAATTGCATGAATATATAAATATGAATCACATGCATGATTTTAAATTAAGAGAATGAGGCTTGAGGCTTTTAAATCACGAGGCCCGAAATGAGGCTTTTAAATCACGTGAATATGAAACTCTATATCGAATTTAAAAAATGCGAAAATACAAATCATGATGCGTAATTTTTAGATCACGTGAATACGAATCACGATGCGTAATTTTTAAATAGCGCGAATACGAATTCCACTGTCTAATTTTCAAAGCACGTATAAATAGAAAAATCAATGTTCGATATTACAACCGCAAAAAAGAATCACGACATTGGATTTTAAGCTCGCGTGAATACGAATCGCTACATAGGGTTTTAAAGGCGCGTAATTACAAATCGCGATATTGGATTTTTAAATCTCGTAAATAAGAATCGCAATGTACGACATTTAAATCGCCTGATTAAGAATTGCAACTTTCAACTTTTAAATCAGGTAAATACGAAAATCAATGTTTGAGGGAGGAATGAGGACTTCAATACTTTTGCTTCGCGGAAAATTTAATTCCTCATAAAATATTTTAACTTGTGCAAAAAAAAAAAAAAAATTTCAGCGGAATTTAGCGGGAAAAATCTGAAAAAAAAAAAAAAAAAAAAAAGCGGAAATCCGCTAATTTACGAAAAAATCACATCCCTGATGAATTCACTCAAAGATACAATTTAGGAGGAAAAAAAAAGTCAACAAATGCAGCACTTTGTAGACACAGAACACCAACTTTAATATACACAAGAAAATAAAATTATGAGTAAATAAAGAGGATTTAAAAAAATACATACTTGGAAATTTCAATTTCACCAGATGCTTCAAATGAATCCTTAAAACTGTCTCTAAGGAAATCACAATTTATTATTTCGAATATCTTGGTAACTGGTTTGCATGGATATTCCCAAAGCGGATGTGGTTCAATCGCTGCATCAGCAAGTGATATCGCTCTCTAAGAAAAACATTCTTTAATTAATAAGTTTTAACAATCAAAATATTTAAAATAAATTCAATAATTATTCACTAATGAATTAAAGTTAAACATCACAAAATGTAAAAAATTAATACAAATCAAATTGATTAAAATTAATAATATCAAATTGTAATAATTTTAAATCAGTATCCACACTACTATTAAAATATAAATAGTAATATTAAATTATAGTATAAAGAAAGGACCCTAATTTTTCACACTGTTCAGTCAGTACTTTAACCACTCAGTCATTGCAACTCAATTAATATTTATAGGAAAAAATATTTCATATATTTGTCTATTATAGGGAGCCTAGATGTTTTAATTAAAAAGTCAGTATTTTAATTTGAATAACTATATATCTGACATTAAATTTTAATACCTGAATCATTTCATCAAATTTTGCAAGATCAAAACCTTCAACATTCTGCAGAGGGGCTCTAATTTTCCATAAATCATCAAATTCTACTCCAACTCCCCTCAGTTTTCCAACTTGGGGAATTATTTGAATTTCTTCTGATAATAATGGTCGAAGCATAGAGCTCAAATGCCAGAATCTCATCAATTCCCAAGGACGTACACAATTAGCAAAATAAGGTTCAGCTAGTAAAACATTAACCTGCAAAAAGACAGAAAAAAAATTAAAATAATTGTTTTTTGGCACCTTCTACTGTTTTATTACTTTGCCTTAAAATATGCAATAATTATTGAATTTAAAATAAAATGAACATTTGATTTTTTATTTATTTTTAGTTATTATTTTTAAATCTATCAATAAAAAGAAAAGAGATAAAATGACACTACAAATTGGGGGGAAAAAAACAGTAGGCAATACATTACAGTTTACAGATTGAATCTGAAGCACTATCTGCATAAATCCAAATTTATCTGCAACTTCAACACACCAAGAAAAAGATAAAAGAAAGAGTTTGTAAAAATTCAGCTTAATATATTATACATCTGGCAATATTTGCAAACGATTAATTTTTACGATTGTTAAAAATTATACATAAAGAATTTATGTTCTCTAACTTAAAGTTGAATTTTATGCAATGATACTAAAAAAACGGAATAAATTCTAAGACAGTTAAGCCTGTAATCAAGGAACAGAACTTTTTAATCTTCACTGTGCTTTCTCAATTAAGTTTTTAAATTTTTATTAGAATCAAGCTTACAGATGTTTCAACAAGAAATTTCACATTTTTTCTCTCCTTTGTTTGCTTTTTAAAAATAAAAGTTAGATGAAAATAAATCTACAGATGCTGCAATAATCTGTAGCTCCTGCTGCCATGCAAGAGGTTTTCTGCCACTAGAATTGTAACCAATATGTTTACAACTACTTTCTATAGAGAGAACTCCCTTAATGGACTCCTTTAGATCCAGGGATTACTCCTTTATCATTGTCCCCCCCCCTTATCCTCCAGTAGAACTCAGCGAAGACCAAAACTCTGACTTTGAGGTCATGCTTTTAGTCTGTAACTTAAAAGTAATAAATTATTCGTTCATGTTACACAAATCTTCTGAAGTTATTTGAAACAAAACCTAAAACATTAAACAGGTTTTGCACTCATAAATATTTTAATAAATAGACACAGAAGTTTGAAAATAAATTACTCATTATTACAATTATTTTAAATTGTAGAATGGTTCATAAAACTGTGATGTATCATAAAAACTAATAAAAATCAACTCAATCATACATTGTAGCAGGGCTGTAGTCAAACACTGGATATGGGAGTTATTACATGACTTGAGAAGTTACAAAATTTTAGAAATTTTGCCAAGTAATTTTTATAAAATGAAATTTGTGAGTCTTTCTTCATATGTCTTTATATATTTTAACAAAATAGTAGAAAACTTTTCTAATATTGGAAGGAAGGTATGAAAAAATTATCTAACAAATTTTGAGTGCTATTTCAGATGTGAAAGAATGTACAAAAATTTCATAACCAGCTTTTGCAAATTAGAAAATATATTATTATTTTTTTCACTTTGTTGCTTCTTTCAATATAATTTTTGAAGTAACAAACATTTATCACAGAAAATATTAATATATTGGCACAACTTTCCTACATGTTTAATGTCTTTGCTGCCAATTAACAGTATCTCAAAATAGGAATAGGAATTGCCCGGAAAAAAAAAATTGTTATTAAAAAATTTGTTACAAAAAAATCATTTTCAAAGAAAATAGGTTCAGTGCATTCTGAAAATAAATTTAATTCAGATTAACTGGCTTTTGAAGGGAGGAATAAAAAAAATACATAATTTTACATATAAATTTTACAAAAAGAATATGAAAAATTTAAAACTTAATTTATAGATTAGTTAACTCCAAAATTTAAGCAGTTCACTTTCATTAAAATTTTAATGTTTATAGCAAAATAAAATTTCGTGCATAAATGTAATTCACACATTAAATTAAAATTTTGTTAAATTTAAATGGGTTTGTTAAATTTATTTTTTGAAACTGAATTTTAAAAAAGAAAAAAAAAGTTTTCAACTTAGCGAGAGTTCATACTTTAGGAAATGCTTTTTATAACCTATTAGCTGAAATTTATAGTAAACACCATTCATGAAATTCAAGAAATAAAATCATTAAAGAAATAAAACAGTTTTAAATTTAAAACAGCTTTCAATAATAAAAACAATTAGTTTCAGGTTTCAAATCAATAATTAAAAAGTAAATATCAAACCGTTTTCATATCTAAATCTTTTCCGGTTAAGTCAGCTGGTTCTTTGGAGAGAACACAAATGGTATCAGCTTCATCATTAGCTTCTATATATGATTTCATCATATCATAATGAAAACGACTAGATTCAACTGAGTAAATCTATATGGAAAAAAATAATGTTTTTAAATAAAAGTTTAATTCAAGAAAGTAGTGAAGTGAAATTGTTACACCAAAGAACAACAATTTTACTGCAGAAACTTTTTTAAAAAATGATTCCTGCTTAATGCATATGAATCTGAGTGTTTGATCTTAAATTACATCAAATATTCTAAACTAAACTCAGTGGCACAACACTCAGTGTAGCCAAATTATTCAACAAAAAATAAGCACCCTTTTAGCATTTTTCAAGCACTCAAATATTTTTAAGCACTTTAAAAAAATAACACAATTAGGTAGGGTTGGAAAATTTTTGGCAATTGACGGGTTTATCTTGTTTTAACCGTCATGCCCAAAAAAAAAAAAAAAACTTTTGGCATTGTTTTTGATAATTTGCAAAAATCATGAAGTTTTGAATCATGTAAAGCCAATGGCGTTTTCATAAAATGGATTGTGACAATACACCAAAATAGATTAGGGTTGAATTAATTGTCAAAACATTGAATAAAACAATGTGAATTGTGTCTTTTTGCATAATTCATAGCGAAAATAAACATGGTAAAGGAAAAATCTCATTTTTAAAAAGGGAAAACTAAGCACTTTTTAAAAACGCTCAATGAAAAAAAGCACCTTTAAGGGCTTTTGAAAATCGAAAATAAGCACCTTTAAGCCCTTTTTAAAAACGCTATGACACTCTGATGACAACCCATAGAGAGCCCAGCCCATACTGTGCCCATCTCAGTTTTCTTGACCTTGTGACCACCTGGGTAAAGTGAGCATCTGAGTAAGGTGACCATTTTCTACAAGTTTTATTTAACCCCTTACCTGCCGAGTAAAATTTACGTGATTCATTCCCCAGTGCCACCATTTTTTTGTTTAAGTGCGCTTTGTTACGCGGTGTTCTGGTGGGGGGAAAAGCTGCACGCTTTGCAATTTAAAAACAGTTCACTTTCACAAGAGAAGAAAAAGGAAAAAAAAAGAAAATACAAAACTTAAATTAAAGAATAAAAATACAATATGAAAGATGTTAAAACTTAGCTGTTGTATGATAAATCCTGAAACATGGTTGGACACATAAACCAACATCACATTCATTGCACTGATAGCAGGATTCTCGACGAATATACATGGGAAACGAAAGCGAAAGAAGAATAAACCCGACCTTACTCAATTAGAAACACGCAAGCAATAAATATTATGATATAACTTTTCCAACACATCCCTTTAACATTCCCCCTTCCCGAAATTGGTAATACATACATTCATTGCAAACACTTTCAAGGGCATTTTACTGCATGGTCAAGTCGGGGGTGTAGTTCTATTTATAGCAGAGCAATGCAAAGCATTGTACTTCGGGAAAGCATATATATACGCCTGCGGCAGTTAACGCATCGCCTGGCCGAGACGTATATATACGCCAGCGGCAGTTAAGGGGTTAAAGAGTCATTTTTAAAGAGTCTTTATAAAGTGACCACCTCTATATAGTAACCATTTGACTTGGTCCCGAGGGTGGTCAATTTAGACAGGTTCCACTGTATATCCTTCTTTTAAAAATAAAACTATAGTAATAAACTTAAAATCCAATTATTTTATTCGAAGGAGAAGAAAATTATATCCATATTTAAAAAAAGAAAATAATGATAGAATATTTCAAATCGTTCAACTGACTATTAAAAGCTATTTATCTTTAAATAGTTACAATTCAGGATGAAATTGCACAGCTATATTATTTTTTAATTGAAGGACAAGACGACAAATCGCACCAGTATTGAAGACAGCTAGATTGGAGTTGTGAAAAAGATTGAAATTGATGTTCAAATGGTTAATAAATCATCATAAATTGAGTATTTTCATTACATCCCAGAGAGGCCTCAAAAATTTCATCAACATTGTAGATTCTTTAAAACAAATTCTATGACAATGTTTTAAGAAAGACTAGCCTTTATTTTTTTCAAAGGACAAAATATGTTTTCTTTAATCATAGTTATTTGGTGTGCGAGTAATAATTATGATCTATCACTAATAGAAATTTATAATAAAAACAGAAAAATTGCTTACCTTTTTAGCACCTAATTTTGCAGCAATTAGAGGAAGAAGTGAACCATCACTAATGGAAAGACAAATGGATGAAGGGGAAATAATCTGTAATAAACAATCAATGTAAAATAAAAAGTATAAAAAAAAAATAAAAAAAATATATAGCATGATATACTTTCTAAATAAACACACAAAAAGAATCATATTGCCATTCTAATAAACAAACATCATCAAATTTAGTCACAGGAAGATAATAGTAAATTATTATCTTGATTAACACAAGAATAAAATTGCACACAGAATATGTAAACTTTTATCTTGAGTTTATGTTTAAAAACTAACCGAATTTTATGGTATTTTTACTGATTTTTAAAGTCAGCATAAATATAATTGTTTACGAAAATCTTTCAACAGAATAGAGAATTTCTGTCTTAAACACAGAGAAAATCTTTTAAGAAGTTCAGATTTGAAGTAATGTATCTTTTAATAAGTATGAATGAAACAGCTGCCTACTTGGAAAACTTAATAACAGAAAATAAACTGTCCTTTTGTGGTGATATAAGTATGAAATTTATAATGGGCAGCTTAAATATTTTATTATGGTATCAGATTAAAAAGTTCTTTTTTTTCTTTGTTCAGTTATCTACTATTATTTTGAATATTTCATTTGGGTTTGAAGATGTCAAACTGTTAAGGCTACCAAGCAGCAATATAAGTTGTTTTATATGTTAATTACATGTTTGTATACAACATGTAATTTATTTTGTTTACATATTTAATAAATATTTTTATTGCTACGTGCATATTTCTATAACAAAAGCAATAAAAAACTAGATTTCCAATTCAAGCATGGATCTCAAATCATGCCTTAGCAAGAATAATGTAACAAATATAAAATGCACAAATTTTTACTTTACCCTATAAAGAAGACACTACACAGCCATTTTGGATTTTAGGTAAAAATTTTAATTTGTGTTTTCTTAATATTTTTCGTTCTTAACTAAATTTTTATGATATAGTATTATTGGACAGCACAATGTCTTTTAGTATGTCTTTAGGTAGGAAATAAAGAGGTTGCTATATTAGATACAGAAAAATAGCACTCAATAATTTTTAGAATTTCCATGAATTTTTCCTCAAAACTTAAAAGCAATCTGCGGTTTTGTGTAAGTAATTTAAAACTAAGTTTCTAAGTGTTCAGATTTTTTTCAAAACCTAATTTTATTACAGTTAAAACTGATGAAAACTAATTTAGATGGCCCTAAAAAATTATTTTAACATTGATTGCATAAAAACAAAGATGCTTATCGAAAATCTAAAGACAGGCTACAGTATACTATCTAACTATATATCAAAAATTGTTGATTGTGTAGTTGAATTGTATTGGCATAGTTTTCTCAGAAAAAATAAATACAGATTCTAAAATATAACACTATTTATAACTCAAATTGTCATTGAGTGGCCTTTTATTTTCAGTGCATCAAAAAATACTGCAAATAGAGTAAACATTCGTCATCAGCTTGAGAAAATTTAAAAAAAAAAAAAAAGATTACATATTTTGAATTTTCTTTTCCTGTTTTCATCCCTTCTACAGTTGAGTATGGTTGGAAGATAAAGGGGCTCTTAAGTTTAACTTTGAAAAAGTTTAAAGTGCATAAAATAAATTGATTAAAAAAAAAACAAAAGTACATGTAACACCATTACACACTCATAAACAATTTGAACCTTGATATCATAATGGGAAATAACTTTATCTTTTCCGAACTGTATAATGAGAGTTTTTTAATCAATTTCCCTTTCAGTTATTTTTTCTAGAATATATATAAGAGCTCAGCCTAGTCTCAAATGTATAAAAATTACATCACACAGGAAGCTGTTTGAATTTATATTGCAAAATTAAACATAGAAGGAGGCTGGTAGAAGATTGATTTCAAAAAATGTAAAATACTGAAGTGTCAAAATGCAAAAATACATATCTGCACAGAAAATTTACATTATAAGGTCACACAAATTAAATACATTTTCCCAAATAAATTATGCATCACATACCTCTTTCAGCATAGACATGTAGTTATTATTTCTCTGCATGTCATTTTTCATGCCTATTCTCATCCGTGAATCTGTAACATGAACTAGGCAATTGCATGTTGGGCTATCTGCAATCTTCTTATTATTTGTTCTAAAATGTTAGAAGTCAGTTGATTATAATAATCCTTACCATATTCAAAATATGCACATAAATTTATGCATTGTGTTTTAAAATCTCATCTTTTAAGTTAAAAATCATTTTAATAAAAATCTTACGTTATGCGCATTTAAAAAATACAGCATAAATATAGTATAGAAATAAAGAAGAAAATAGAAGGTGATACAATTTGTAACTTTTTTTTCACTCATATTTCTGATAATGTCAGCCAACTGAGGATAAATAAGCTCTAGTATTCAATCTGCATAGGAACCAAATTAATATCCTTATCTCTATGTGCTAATCAAATGAGTAAAACTGTACTAAGTGCAATGTATCTCTCAGTGAGATTATGATATTAAGAAGAATGATACAATTTAAGGAAGAAGCAAATCATATTTAAGAAAGATCTTGAATGTTAAGTATCTACCTAGTGATTTACACACGGATATAAATGAAAAGTTTGAATGCAATTTAGTTGTTGAAATCAACTCTCTCTTATAAGAGTCTTTAAAGGAGTATTAAGATGCTAAATAATCTATTGTTTTTATAAGTACATGCTAAATGGTCACTTTTAGCTTCCAAATTTTAATTATTGCCTGGAATCAATTAACTATTATAATAAAAATCTTTGTGCAATTATATAAAACGTTTGCTTAGATGAAAAAAAGCATATTTTATGGAAACCAACAATGAATTGCAAGCCACAGGTTGAAGAACTGGACCTTAAACAAGGTTTCTGAAGACCCATAGGAATAAATTATTGTAAAAAGTTAAGTTTTAAGTACAATAAAGTTCAGTGCAAAAATATTTAATTTATTAATGTCTGATTAAACAGAAGTTACAGTGCAGAATCGAACATTTAAGCACACATTAATAATATGCCTTTCAATTCATAACACTGAACTTAGATTTAAAAAAAAGCAGCCAAATTAATCAATAAGAAATTAAAACAGGGTACGTAGCCAAATTTTCAAACAAACAATAAGCATCTTTTAAGCATTCAAAAATATTTTCAAGCACTTTTTTTTTTTAAAAAAAAATTGCTCAAATTAGGACATGTGTACTAATAAGAATTTTTTCCTCCTACTGTTCAAAGATCTGCATACATACACATTTACAAAATGGAAAATAATTACATGATCATGATAAAATAAACTCTTTTCTTGATAGTAGTTTCTTGACAATAGAAATAAAATTTTATTTTGCTATTAGGGAAAAAAAGTTTGCAATGTTTCATTGATCCTCACAATCGGCAAAAATTCCAGATATTTCTTGGTCCCATTTCAGAGGGCATAAAATAAAGCCTAAAATTGACAATTTCTTGCAAAATGTAGCAGAGTTGCACATGAGAACATAAGAATCCTTTCTACCGAATCAAGTTCAGTATACCCACATGCTCACTAGCAATTATTTCATCAAATATATAGAATGATTGGCGCTTTCATATGCTAGGAACCGACAGTAGGTTGAAATGGATTGTGAAAGCATTGAGTGGTACAATGCAGGGCTTCAAGTGGCAAAACATGGTTTTGGAGCATCTTTGGAGCAACAAAAAAGCAATTTTGGAGCAGCAAAACAAAGATTTGGAGCATATTTAATAAATAGAATTAAAAGAAGAATTTAATAACAAGAATTTTTAATTTTGTCCATTAATAACATATCTTATTTTTTACACTTTTTTGAAGGTCCCTGCATTAACAAATTAAGTTTCTTTTTGGTACCTTCCAATGCTGTTAAATATTCTGCTATCCTCGACTTAGCCTCAGATAAGAGGATCCGTCCGCTTTCTATAATCGACATGTCTTTATTATTTTACCCATCTTTAATATTTTTTTAGCTGCGGCTAAGAGATCTTGAGAAGCCTTCAATTTTTTTTGCAAATCAATTTCAGCAGCTTTCAATCTGCTTTCCTCAGTTTCAGTGTTTTTTGCTTTCTTTTTTCTCAACCTCTAGTCGAGCAGAATAATTTTTAAATGCTGCATGAGCCACTTTAATCATATCTTTGTGAACTTAAAAGTTATTTAAACCCCTATTTTGTTGATATGTGACACAACTTCTCTCAAACCATTAACACTATGCAAATTTAAACTTGCCTTATTGTCAAGTAGCTTTTTGATCACACTTAAACCTTTTTCAACATCGGCATTCCCATGTGGTACGCACAATAGAGCTTTGTTATAAGAGGATATTTGATATTTCCCAAATTATCTTTCTTCACAAAATAGTTTTTCCAAAACACATCAATTTGTGCATATTCATTTGAGTCAGAAGAATAACCTTCTGGTTCCCCATGTAACCTTGCCCCCTTCATCTAGTAACAAAGATGCCTCTCCAGGTTTTATAATGGATGGGGTTACTGTTGCCAGATATCTTATTGACTTAATAGAAGTTTCTTCCATTCTCATTACAGGATGCAACACTTTAAGAGGGCACAGCAACCTATTTTTTAGAGGCAATGCTTTTAATAAATGTTTTGTGCATGCCAAGTAAAAAGATCTGACACCTAAATACATAATTTTTTTTTCTGAAGAAGATAAGGATGTCATGACCTTTGTGGTATCTAGTCCAACATCTATTAAATTTGAATTTTGCCAAATTTCTGCGTTTTCTACATCCAATGATTTTAAGTCCTTTCCTGACAAACATGAAAACCAAAACTCTTTAAAAAAAACGTCCTAACAATGCTTTAACTAGGAACAGCATTTCATCATACAGCAAGTGAATCAATGGTGTTTCAGTGTGGAAAAGACCTAAAAATTTATTTAATATTGCCGAAATATTAAAAAAAAATTTAATAAATTCAACATTGAGTGGCTCATACTATTTTTTAAATTAATAATTACTTTATTTAATTCTGTAAAAGGTAATTCAAAACTCTAATTAATTTAACTATTATTTAAGGTTATCGAGTGTAATTTTATTAAAATTTAAATAAATGTTATTTGTAATAGTATATTCAACACAACATTAACAAGATTAATATTGATCATACCAAATTTATAAAAATATGTAAAGAATTAAGCAAATTAAGAAAACTTTAATAAATTTATATTACAAATGTAAATTAGTGAATGGCCCCTAATAAATTTTTATTAAAATTGGTTACTTATAAAGTACTGCATTAATGAAATGATTAAAAAAAATTAAATAATTTTTAAATGCAAATACAATGAGTATTGAAGCTAAAAAAATTTTGTCAGAAGTAAATTATTATATTGTCCCTACACTCATAATATTTAACAAATCTGTGATAATTAAAATTTTTTATATCAATTGTTTTAAATCAAATCATTAAGAGATGAATTAAAGTATTTTTGAATGACAAATCTGAAAAACATAAGATTTTTTGCTGCATTTAAAATATTGAAAACCCCTCTCTTCATACTTATTTAAAATCTTGCCTCTAAATATTATTAATTTATTTCCTAAAACAAAATAAGAGCACTGAAAATTTTGAAGGTAATAATACAATAATAAAATGCAATAAGTAAAAAAAAAATTTTTTTTTTTAAAAAGTAACAAAGTAAAATAATTGTTTAAAAACAATCTGCACTTAGTGGATGGTCCCTCATATAAAAAAATTAAGTTATGAAACTCAATTAGTTTTTATCCTTATTTAATCTTATCTTTATCTAATTACATGAATAAAACGGAGATAGAAAGTTTGAGGTTATGAAGCTTTGTGATTCTTGACTGTTCTGAGGATCAACATGAAATTATGTACTTAGTGGATGGTCCCCTAGTTAATTCAAGGATCATGGTACTAATCTATAAATAGAATAGCGCAAGAAGGCCATTAGCTTTCCATTGACGAAGACGATGGTACATCAATAACGATGAAATCAACAAGAGAAAAAATTTTCTTTTGCTATTAAAATTTGGCAATGTTTAGTTGGTCCCCAAAACATTTTTGGCGCAGATTCGGCGCAAATTTAACATAAAATGTCGTTTCTGCGCAGTAATGCGCAAATATACCGATTTGGCGCAAAATGCGCAATATGCGCTGCACTTGAAGCCCTGTACAATGTGAAAACCTCGCTTTTTGTATCATTCGTGGTGAAAATCGACATGCTAAGTAATCTCATTGTGGAAAATGGAAAATAAAGTACTAAAAAACACCCAATAAAAAAAGCACCTCTAAGGGCTTTTAAAAATTAAAATTGCAAATATGCACATTTAAAAGTACTTTTTAAAAACACTATGCACCAAAATATGTATATATTTTTTTATTTCTTCATGATTTTTAGATTTACTTAGTGTCAGTAAGAGAACAGCATATAAGAGGATAATCATGTTTTAAATTTTTGAAGAAATTCCAAGGGATCTGAAACTATAAAAATCAAAGTACAAGTAGTAATTAATTTTTCTTATGACCTATTTAAATGTTCAGAAACAGCACAATCAAATTGTTAAAAATATATTTCAATAATGAGATTTTATCACAATAATTCGTGATTTTTTAATAATTCAATAACAAGCAAAATAGTTTTCAATTCCGAGCCATTTTAACACTAATATAAAATTAAATGTATAATGCTGGGAAAAAAAAGTTGAGGCACTTGAATAAGGCTATGAAATGTCAATCATAACATACACATGCATAAATGAAAAAAACATCAGTAATACTTGGGAATGGCAAACCACAAACTGTACTCATCATGATAAGCAGTTAATGTGATTTTATCTCCCTCTTGCACAGAACAAGTCTCAGGTAAGTAATATATAGCTTGCATCCAATGGTCTCTCCACTAAAAATGAATAACATAATCAGAAAAATCACTAAAGAGATTCTTTAGAGATAATTTTAATGATGCATATGAATCTCACAGAATTTCCTTTTTTTTTTTTTTTTTTTGAGACAGAGTGTCGCTCTNTTTTTTTTTTTTTTTTTTTTGCATAAAGTTAACATTATTTTTTTTCCAGAATTTTATGAATATGCAATATAATCATAAAAATCACTAAAGAGATTCTTTAGAGATAATTTAAATGATGCACATGAATCTCACAGAAATTCCTTTTTTTTTTTTTTTTACATAAAGTTAACATTATTTTTTTTTCAGAATTTTATCAATATGCAATATAATCAGAAAAATATAGCCTCATAAGAAAAAAATCAATAAAGAAAGACAATTATTACCATTATTTTTTTGAGATCAATTTAATGATCAGTGGTGATTGTAAGCCCAACTCAAAAATCCTGAAAACTTCTTGTGTAAAATGATCAATGACATATTTAAAAAAATTAACGTCTTTATGAATTTAAATCATTGATATTTTCACAACATGAAATTTTAAATAAATTATATGCAACATAATTTAAATAAATAATTATGTATAAGCTTACTTTTATCTCTAATCACATTTATTATTCGACCAGGAAAAAAAAATAATTTGCAAATGAAAGAGATGCCAAATATATATTCCAGCTCTAATATTTTTGAATAAAATATAGAAGAATTTTTATACATAAATGGGATCGCTGATTTCTGGACCTTGGATTTCCTGATATTTCTGGATCGCAATTAGCGAAAAATCCGAACTTTTTCCAGAACACAATTCTCTCTGAATGAGGCACCTAAAGCTCACAGAATTTACTTTTTTGACAAAAACTAATATTATTTTTAGACATTCCTTTTTTTCCCTTAGATATTCCTTTTTTAGTAATCGTTTTCTTTTTTTAGAATTTCATCAATCATTTTGTCGATAATGTAGCCATTTTTCATTTTGAAGACTAACTTGAAATGCGCTTTTCTTATGTCTTGGAAATTTTTTTTACATTCAGCTAATTTTTAATTAGTTAATTTGTATTCACTAAATATAAATAATAATTAATACATTGTAAATACAATTATAAGAATACTTTTCCCCTTGACACTCAATTCTTTGACTTGACATTGTGTAACACAGTTTTAGAAAATGATAGCATTTTGCACTGAGTTCCATAACTTTAAAAAATTTTTCTTTTGATTTTTATGAAGAAAATGGAAATTTTTCAGTTAGGAACTTCTTTAATAATTTTTCAGTCAATTTTATGACATTTAATTTCAAAGAGCTGAATATTAGAGAAAATTCTCACTCGGGCATTAAGGGATTAAAAAAGAATAAAATTATTTCTTTAAAAAAGTACAACATCACTATTTGACAAAAAATAGTTTTATAATAATTGGAAAAGCCAAGAAGAACTTCTTAAATTTCACCATAGCAGTCACCACTGGTACATTATCATACATCATCACTTGACTATTTATGCAACTTCATGATTTTGACAAGCTTGTAAACTCACCTGAGCATTTTTTGGTTCAGGTTGTACCCATTTTGGTCCATTGTTTAGAATGATATCACCATCCATATCCATTTTCAAATCCCACCACATAAATACCATTTCACATTCACCTTTTTTGATCACAGGAACTTGTTTTATAAAAGTTTCATTCATTTCAATATTTTTTTTACCAGTAAAATCAAACCTAAAAGAAAGCATCTCAGCATGAAAAATATAAGAATAAGATTATAACAGTTTTCATATTAAAACAGTTTATAACATTCCCATTCAATTTCAGGAAAGAAATTCCCTAACTTTCCCAGGTATATCAGGGAAATTTCAATGAAAATCAGAATCATATTTTATCTTTACCGTGCAATTTTTCCCCAGTCAGGTGCAAACAGTGAAAGTAATAAATGTAAATGTTTGGGAATCACCTATTTATATTTCCATTGTTAGGAGGCTTTTTTCATATACTTTGCCGTTTTTTTTGGGTACTTTCAAAAAACAATCAAGCATAAATTTCTTTTTAAACCTATAATTTTGTATATAGAATTTAATGAATCATATTTTGTTTACATACATACAATGTCAATTTTAAAATTTTTTAGACTATAAAACTTTTTAATTTCATAACTCTCTTGTTATAAGTTTCTTTTGAGTTAAGTTCCCTTCTTAAATTAATTTTAAAATCAGCTTTGAATAAAAAAAAAAAAAAAAAAAAAACAAANAAAAAAAAAAAAAAAAAAAAAAAAAAAATGATTTTTTCAATGTAAATTAAAATGCAGAATTCTTTTTATTAAGATGAAATAAGAAAAGTATTAAATTATTATATTTAAACCCTCTAATGGTTTTGTATGTAAAACATTTCTTTTTAATTTTCGATGGCTGCCTGTGTTAACATTTTGCAAATTCAGGCATCTACAGGGCAGATTTTTTGGCCACTCTTTCAGGGGCACTATATTAGGGGGACCAACATTGCTCCCACTGTAAGGACAGATAGTACAGAGAATGAAAGAATATCTATGCCTCGTCCGGGATTCGAACCCAGAACCTTTCTGATGAAAGGCCAGTTCCCTGACTTCCACGCAGTCCTGTAAATGCACAGTTTCAAATTGCTGCCCCACGTCTCCAACAGAAATCAGTTTTTTTTCTTCAGGTCAATGATTAAGAAAGAAGACAAAAAATATTTTTCTGTTTGACTATTTGCAAAATTTGAAGAGAATCAAATGATAAACAACAATGTTTTAAAATAAATACTTAGTGTCACAAAAATTAAAAAAGGAATGAATATAAAGTCATACCTAAAGACAGATGTTGGGTCGGTTAAAGCTGTAAATTTATCAGCGGGTACTTGAGACATTTGTATATCATGTACTGCAGCTGAACCAGGACATGCAGCCACAATTTTTGGAGGTATTATAACTTGGTTTGGTCCCACATGAACAGGTAGAAGTTTATTCCACTTTGATATCATGGGCGAATGAATAATTTGAACAAAAACTGAAGCGGCTGACGGTATAACAATGCAGTCTTCCTGAAAGATAAAGCAATATAATTCATCTAAAGATAATATTAATTCATATGTAATGAATAAAATAGACTAATATGTATCTTTAAACTTCGGAAATGTTATTTATTATTAAGTATCAGTTATAGAAATCAGCAATCCAATTCAGTAACTTAGGTGAACACCATACTGCGGAAAAAATCTTTTATTACAAATTCCCTTTCAGTAATTTGAAATTAGAAACAGTGGATTTAGGTAAATGTAGAGAAAACCATATAGTTTTGAAAGCTGAAAAAAAAAATTT
This sequence comes from Parasteatoda tepidariorum, assembly GCF_043381705.1. Lineage (NCBI taxonomy): Eukaryota > Metazoa > Arthropoda > Arachnida > Araneae > Theridiidae > Parasteatoda > Parasteatoda tepidariorum. The sequence continues at coordinate 53,595,309 of NC_092209.1, read as the reverse complement.
CCAGCAAATTGTGGCAGGATTACACAGTGAGAAAGATATCTTCCAATTATTTGTTTGCATTTTAAAAACATTTTATCAGCATTTAAAATTTCATGGTTTACCAAGTTTATTTGAATTCGCTTTTCTCTAAGCTATAAATTTTAAATTACTAATTTATATAAGGCAGAATATGGTATATTGAGTTTCTCCCGCAGTATAGGGTCCGCTTAATAGCCTTTTACATAAGAAAAATTTAAAAATAAAATTTTTATAAAAAATAAATAAATAAAGTATTATAAATTTAAAAAAAATATTAAGTTAGTATATATTTACAAATTTAGCTAGAAACAATTTAGAAAAATAAAAATTTATCATAAAAAAACATGTTTTTTAATTCCTCTCCTGAAGACTTAATACTGTATAGAACCTGTTATCCGGAAATCAGAAATCCGGAACAAAATTCGATAAATTTTCCCGCCATTTAAAATTTTTTTTTTTTTTTTCCTCATAAGATTTTAGGATTTTTCTTTCTTTTTTGAAAGATGTTTACCTTACCATCATTTTGGAAATAATCATTAGTGTATTACTTCATCATTTTCTCTTCTTTTTAAGATTATTTCCAAATATTTATATACATATTTTTTTAGTTGGGTTTAACAATAAAAAAACAGCTTTTTGTAGCTATTCAGAAAACCGGAAAAATCAGTTATCCGGAATAGCGATGGTCCCGATCATGGCGACCGGAGTGCAGTGATGATAACATTGCTAACAACATGCCTTTGGTCTCAAAATGGCAAAGCCCTGACCTTCACAAGCTCCTTAGCTAATAACAGGTTGTTTCAGGCGTGCTTAACTTCGGGTGTGCCGAGTAAGCATAAAACTCATTATTTTAGTAATTGTCACTCGATTTTCATTCAATGATAAGAGAAAATGGGTTATACCGCAACGAATGGGTTACACTGTAACAAAACAATATTTTTTAAATCATAGAACAATAAATATACAGCACTTGCTATACAACTTTTTATATATAAAAATTTTAATGAATTATAAAAATTTTGCTTCAAAATTAAAACTATTATATATTAAAATATTCTAAGAATAGTAAAAACACATTCAATAAAGAAACAAATGTAAAATTAATAAATAAAATGGTATTATCTTAAATAATATAGAAAGCTAATGTTTTACCTCTAATAAATTTTTGGTAGCGTGATAAAATGTTTTGAGAGCACCTTCTCCAATTAGTTCTGTATCAAACACTTCTGCAACTAAAATGTTTGCTTTTTCTGCTAAATCACCATCTGTATATGAAATGAAGTATATTTTAATAAAAACATAATAATTATTTATACATTTGAACAATATAAAAATTAACATTAAACATTAATAATTAATAGGTCATTGAAGCTTCACGAAGAACAAAATTAAATCATTAATTAACATAATTTTTACACAGGTTTTTTATATAACACTGAAAAAATAAAGTCAAATTTATTTTTCTGTGCAGCTAAAAATGTTACAAGACATTTTAAATATGCTTGAAACTTAAAGGATTTTCAAGTCAAACCTCATTATGTAAATTGTAACACTTTACTCATTTTCTTATACAGTACAGAACCCGTTATCCGGAAATCAGTAAACCGGAAAACCAAAAAACCGGAATGAAATTCGATAAATTTTCCCGCTATTTAAAAATTTTTTTTTTTTTTCCCTCATAAGATTTTAGGATTTTTCTTCTTTTTTGAAAGATGTTTACCTTACCATCATTTCGGAAATAATCATTAGTGTATTACTTCATTGTTTTGTCTTCTTTTTAAGATTATTTCCAAATTTTTTTTTAGTTGGGTTTAACAATAAAAAAACAGCTTTTTGTAGCGATTTAGAAAACCGGAAAAATCAGTTATCCGGAATAGCGATGGTCCCGATCGTTCCAGATAATCAGTTCCCTACTGTACAATAATTTGGGTTCACATAAAGATATTCATTTGCTTCAGATATGAAAAATGGTTCCAAAAATGTTTGCCAGAGGCATACAATATGAGCCTTTGTTCTCTTCCAATAAACCGATAACTCTCATAAATGGGCAGTTTAAATTAACCAAGTTTTCTATTTATATCTATATTTATTTATTAAAAAAAAAAATAATACAGACATATTTCATTGCAATCCAACAGATTCTTTTTTATTTCCTTCAATGAAGCTTTCCAAATATGTTTTTATGTACTGTATGTAAAATTTGAATTCTTTACTAATACCAGCTTTAATGATTTAATATCAAAATATGCAAGAATTGTGGCTTATTTACTTTTCGTTTGGATTTTTAGATTATATAATAAAATAAGTTTAACATGAATGTTGACCAATGCATTGCGAATAAAAAAAGAAAAAAAAAAGCGGATAAAATAATGATGCAAGCAAAGACAGTTAAGGGAAGGGATATCTTCATCTGATTTTTGTCTTAATATTTCACAGGAATCAATTTGTTTTTCTGAATAGTTGATATTATTCTGAGATCTTTTATAATTTACTATAGCTCCGTCAACAAAGTTAAGTAATAAATATTTTTGCAAAAGTACAGTAGAATTCTAGAAATAAAGATCACCTTATGGGACACATTGCTCTGATATGGTATTTTCTGCGCAAAAGATGTTAATTGTATTAAATTAACAAAAACTTTCTAACAAAGTTTATGAAAAAAGTCTATTTTGTAGTTGTAAGATTAATAAAATTTATAATATTTTTTCTCACTTATAAAAAAAAACTTTTTTCCCCTTCAATTTAGTCAATTAGCCAAATATTTAACTATATAGATAAAATATGGTCTTGGTTAATTAGGATAACTGGAGTTCTACTCTACTTATCTTTTTACATGCTTAATACAAATAATGAAATAAATAAAAACCTGGTCCAACGGTTAGGTCTGTAGAATGCTTCAAAATAATTTTAATCTTATGATCCAACTTATTTGCTTTTATTACATCTTCAGCACATTTTGCAACTGGTTGAAACACCTAACATATAATTTATAATATTAGGATTAATATTTTTATATACATAGCAAATAAAAAAAGAGACAAAAAACTCAGTAGAAAATAAATTAATAAGCTAATGAATTATAATTTGATTAGAAGTTTTGAAAAATATAACTATAAATTATTACCTCACAAGCAGTAATGGTGTCAGCACCACAGCTGGCAGCCATCATGGATAACAGCCCTGTTCCAGTTCCGATATCTAAAACTTTGGCCAATCTACCTTGATCTTTCATTGATTGTACAGCTTTTTTAATTGCAGCATTATACTTCTGATTCTAAAGAAATTATGTGTTTGAAAAATTTAGGCAAATAGTTAGTTAAAAAAAAGGTAAGTTTTAATAATTTTAATTTAAATACATTTATTCAAAATGAACAAAAAAATTCTCTTAAGAAGCACTGATGTTAAATCTACTCACATTGGACAGTAACTAAAATATAGCGGTTTAGAGAATTAAATATTTTAAAATATATTTAAACAATTATACTACTGCACAATAGTAAAATCAACATTAACGACAAAATTAAAATTCAATATTGAGATTTTTATACATTGTTACAAATTATAATAATAAGTTAAAAAAATTTTTTTTTCTTCATCAAAAACCAATTTTTATTTTTATCAATTACCTGAAATTCTATTTAAGCCAGAGCTCATTCTAGGCAGGGTATACAGGGCGCAGCACCCTGCTGCCCTTTTAGTCAAATGAATCCACCCTGCTACCCCTGAAGTAAATTAGTGCCCTGATATAATAGACTCCATACCCATTTTGCCCTTTCTTTCCTCAACCCTTCCTTATTTTTCCCCCCAAACTCTACAATGGATTTCTTAAACTTATGTTATTTTCAACTCTTTTTATTTAGTTTGCCATTGCTGCACTTTTCTTTGAAAGTTTGCAGTTACCCACACTATCATTAAATCATAACTACAGACTCTTAAAAACATACATTTATTTTATTATTATATACATGTCTTTTAAATAAATTACAAAGCTAATTAACTAATTAACTCGATATATATGTTAATTTATTAATAAAAATTAGTAATATGATTGCCTTGCTACTTTTAGTAAAGTAAAAAAAAAAAAAATTTCTTTTACTAATTGACAATGTTTTTTAATAGAACGTGTAAAGCCCATAGAAAGAAATTATTGCTTTTTTAGAATAATAATCCCCTTTTTTTAAACTTTTGCACCCTGCCCTTTTTTCTGCCTAGAATGAGCTCTGTTTAAGCATTGATAATATTAGCAAGGGAAGAGAAATAGTTACGATGCTGCCTTTCCTGAAATGGTGAAGAATGCAAAAAGCATAAATGGAGGAAAAAAAACATAGGTAAAAAGGTAAATTGAAGTAAAAAGGAGGATGCAATGTAAACAGATTGAGTTAAAAAGCATAAACTAGTGCAGATACATTCCAGTTATCTAATTCAACTGGATCAGTCACCAATTCAGAAAGAGAGGCTACACAAATTTTTCTCCAGCAAAAGGAATGAATACATTCACTGCCCTTTATTTTATGGATTCAACTGTTAAAAAATAATGGAAACGACATAGCAATCTAAACAGAGACATAAAATTTGAGGATATATCACTTGTTGACACATTATGTGCATCCAAATTAGGATAATAGTCACTGTGAACAATTATTTCTTGTATCATTAAAATTTATTCAGTTTTTTACTAATTGCAATAAATCTAATATTTTTCTTTTATTTGATTGAATACTTTTTAAAGCTTTTATTTTTTACTTAATTGTACATAAATTGATAAAAACACATTAAAACATGTTTATTAACCCTTACCCTTTCTGCATCATGAAGCATATCAGCATACGATGATCTAAAAAACATTAATGGTTATTGTTAGAGATAAAAGTCAATAGAATCTTCAAAAAATAAATAAACCTAAGTAAGCAAGAGGAATTAAACATGTTACTATATTTTATTATTACTATATTAAATCGCCTTTTATGTTTCAGATTAAACATTAATTTACTTTTTATTACATATATAAAATAATTATCACTATATGCTAAAAAAATATGCTGGAAGTTCTATGGTCTAAAGATGACATTTCAATAGCAGAAAAAAGACAATAAGTATTTTAATAATTATTTAAGCTCTCATTCCTTTATATTAAACACATAAAATAAAAGATTGAAATCTAAATTGCTCAGAATTGGTTAAGTTGAGCACTTTACTGTAGAACAGTTTAACAATGACCACAAGCCCTCAGTCTCTTTGCATTCTGTTCAAAGTGGCCACCCACCCGCTTACTGACAGCAGCCAGGGATACTTGACTTTGGTATTCTACTGGCAACCATTTCTTTTTAAAGTCCATTGCAGGACCTGTTAATAAATAAATCCAATTCTATGATTTAGATTTAACAAAATTTTGTTGAGGCTTTTTTAACTAGTCTACTTCAAAATTTTACGAGAAGATAAAAGCTCTCTCTCAAAAGAAAAAACTATTTTCTTTAAATCAAAACTATAATCTTTACTTTGTTATTGTAGTAAATTAATGCAAATTAAATTATAAGGATTATTAATATATATTGATACTCGGCATAAATTTGCTTATTTATGTACAAAGGGGTCTGTCTTTTCTGAGAGGTAATTATTTTGTGAAAATTTTGACATAATTTTTGAAAATAAAAAATTTATATTAAAAAATCAACACAAAAATGTGGTAAAAATATGGATTTATTGTTTCTTAAGGGACACAAAAATAAAATTTTAAGAAAAAGTATATTCTACCGCTTTTCCTAAAGTTGAGTTTGTGAAGGTACCCCTAAATGGTAGTAAATTTGGTCTGGACAGACACCTGGTACCTGTATATTTATGTATAAATTTCAATTAATTTTTTAAATATACTATAAGAAAATCTGTCAATAGATAGCAATTATTGTTTAAAAAAATCTGATTATAGATAATAACTATTATGTTAACTGACACCCTTCAAATCATCAGAAATTAGATACAAAATAAATTCATTTGTAGATAGCAACTATGTTTAATAACACACTACAATCAATTGAAAAGAAAATTAGTGTTTAGAGATGGCGATTATTATGTTCAATACACACTACATTCAACAGAACACTATGTAAAATGCTTTTGTTTCACATTTGAAAATATATATATATATATATATGTATTTTCAGACTATTTACTAATAATAATAAATTTGTTCTGTGATGCACAAAATGTTTTGGTTAGCTTTCTCCACTTGAATTTACTTTCTCCTTTTTTATCTTTTCGTATTCAAATAGGCTAGTAATTTCTTTGTTTTCCGAATAGATTGCTGGACTTTTTAAATAGTATTTTGATATTTGCTAACTGAATAGTATTTTGTATTTGATGTATACTCCACTCTAGATTTGATTCTTTTTGGGACATAGGAAACAACCGAATTAACAAATAGGTGAACAATTGGTAATATTTTTTATTTTATTTCCAGTGCCCACCATATTTCGTCAATTCAGGCATTTTACAGGACAGATTTGTTGGCCACTTTTTCAGAGGCACTATATTAGGGGGGCCAACGTTGCTCCCACAGTAAGGCCAGATAAAATGAGAGAACATTCGTGAATTACCCGGGATTACAATTGGTAATATAGAACTATAATAAAATTGTAAAATAGCAATGAATAGCACAAGTTTAAAATGATTAATTTTTGCAGATATAAAAACTTTTTTTAACGCATGTTTTATATTGTAATTTTAAAATTATGAACAAAAATATAATATCGAAATAACCTAGCGACTTCTTGGAAATAATCATAGTATTCATCTTTTTCAACCCATTCCTTTTTACCACTAATAGGATTTATGCTCATCGTAAAAATACTCATGTTTCTGCAAAATTTTCTCAGATAATAAATCAAAATTAAGATTAATATAATGCATGAAACCACGTGTTTAAGAAAGTCGCTCAAACAACTTCGGAATTTTCATTTCCATCAATCAATGTAAATATAAACACTGCTCAGTATTGATAGATTGATTGGTTGCCTTAATGCCGTTGCCAGTTTTTCAAACAGTATAAAGCACCGTTCTCACTGCATGCACCATCAATCGTCGTCTCTGGAATTCTTTATGGAAGGAAAAGTGTACTTTCTTCACTGTGACCTTATCCGCATAAACTGAATTCTGCTGGACGGACTTCTTGTTTATCTTTTTGTTTGAGCGCTAACAGGTTAGTGAATTGCCTATAATTTCAATTCACTTTTCTTTTGACTTTGTAATTTATGAAATTATACCTTTTTATGTGGTTTTTATTGTAGTTGTTGTATTTTTTTAAGATGTTATATTTTTTAATGAAATGAGTTGTTGTAAGTGTTCATAAACACGGTAGACTAGTTTGGTAAAACAATATGAGTTTATCTAAAGTAGCCCAAAAATGCCGTTTTTGCGGTATAGGAAGTGGTATATATACTTGCCCACGATGCAGTTGCAAATATTGTTCATCATACTGTTATAAAAATCGTGAACATGACGGGTGCGTTGAATTGTTCTTCCAAGAATGGGTCGAACAAACTCTCAGAGACGAACGTGTTCGTCAAGAAGAGGAAGAGAATATGAGACGAATTATCCAAAATTTCGAAAAAGATGAATTAAATCCGGATTTACGCAATGAATCTGTTGCTTCTCCTATTGAAGAGCGGTTTGCGGACTTGAATTTAAACTCAATTAATGAGCATGATATTTGGGAGAAGCTCAATGCAGACGAAAAGTCTGAGTTTGAATCATTTATCAAAGATAAAAACAAACTTGAATCAATTGTTTCACTGAAGCAACCTTGGTGGACATCTCAAATTTTGAACCTGGTTTCTGATTTTGAATCGGATTCAAGTGAAACTAATGATGACGTTGCAGAAAGGCCTCCATTCCCTTTAAATTTTAAAAAGCTTTCAGAAATGACATCTGCTAAGCCCTCAGAATGCATACCTTTAAATTTGATTAACATTCTTTATGCATATGCATTCTTATGCCGTTTTTTCAATTGTGAATTGAGAGACTTCCTGGCAGAAGTAGTCGATCTCTTATTTGTTTTAAGCCCTGTTTTATCTGAAGGAAAGAATTACTCAACTTTAGATGAATCGGTGCAGGATTCTATAAGACTAATTATGGATCAACAATTAGATGTTCCCATCTCTTTTGTGAAAAGTATTGTGAATGATGTTAGCAATATCATGCTTGGTCCAAGTAATGCCAGATCATCGACTTTTGTTTTATGTGCACTGCATGATATTAAATTAATTTTTAATGACTATAAAAGCTTGTGTCAGAGTAAAAAAGACCAGGATAAAGCAATGAGAAAAAAACTAACATTGTTAATAAAAAAGATAGAATATTTCATTGCATGGAGTTCAGAATTTGAAACAGCCTTCTCTGGTATTTCATCTGATTTGTTATTGTTGATGTTGCCAGATCTTATGCCTGAAAGTACTAGCTCTATAAGTGAAGAAAAGGTTTTAAAAGTAGACATAGGCAAACCTCTTATTGAGGAAGTGAACTAATCATAATTTCAAACCAATGATTTGTTTATTACATTGGTTTAGGTTATGTAAATAAAACTAAATAACTTGTTCATCCAATTTTTCTGTGTTAAAAGTTGAGAAAGAAGAATTGACTTGCTTTATTGTAATATGATTCATTTTGGTGTTAATTTGAAGGAACATTAATTGTAATAAAATTATTTTTTTTTTGTCTATTCAAATGCAGAAATTATTATAAATTTCTTTCCTTTGTATGTTTGTTGCTTAGTATTTATAGTGCCATTGAAGAGGCATAAATTTTTATCCATTAATTTCACAAATTTCCTCACTAAAATTGTTGATAAAGCTTAATATTGACTTCATATAATGTGCGATTTTATGTTTAATTTTATTTTGCTTGTAAGTGTAGTATAATATGAAACAACACTTCGAATATCAAAACTTATTGAAAATTTAAATTTACACATTCTAAAAATTTATCTTACATGCTCTCGTTTTAAAATGTACTGTACCTTGAAAATACCACAAATTGCAGTTTTAAAATATAATATAATATTTATTTATACATCATTCATGAACTTTAAATTACTAAGAAATTTTAAATTAATTCATTGAGATATGTGAACAGAAATATGATTTCATTCTTATAATACTGAGATATCTCTTAATTATATTTCACTAAATTTATAAACCATTTTCATAAAGAAAACAAAACTGTTAATTGTTATGGTGAAAATTTTCTTCTTCTAAGCACATGAGACATTTTTTGCTGATTTGATTTTTAGACTAATAAATTGTTTATTTGTAGTTTTGATTTTTGAACTTTACTGTTGAAAAGCTTAATATGTTCTTTTTTTCTTTTCTTTAACATATTTATTAATATCTTTGAAATATGGATGCATTTTGACTAATTTTATCAATTGCAGCAATTTTTTCTCATTGGTATTAGTTTACATTCAGTTTAAAATAGCATGATAAATGTCTTATATATGTGTAGTATTATTTTTTAATATTTTATATGTATTTTGTATATAATTCAAAAATCTGATCAGTGCTCATGAAGAAATAATTCATACCTAAAACAAATCAACTCAACTTAGCTAAATAAAATTGTTTTTAAATTTTTGTTCCTCTCAATTTTTCTTTGAGTTTATTGAAAATTTAAGATGTAAATGTTACAGTTGTTTAAAAATAAAATGAATTTAATTAGTTTACTGTTTCATTTTTCTAAAATGTTTTTTAAATATCTTGAAGTAAACTAAATTTATTTTTGCTAGAAATTCGGTCAGCAGGGCTGGGTTTTACATGATGCATCAAAAACCTGTCAAAAAGTGTCATAAACTGTCGAAGTCCAACAAAAATCTGGGGCAATTTTTTGTTTTTTCTTTGGAGACATTTTATTAGAATCAAGTAACACACAATGAATCCTCCAGGAAAGACCACCTCTATGTAGCTATCACCTCTATTTACAACCACTTTTAATGTTTGTGCGATAACTTTTAATGTGATCTAATTTTAATTATGTTAATAAATAATTGGTTCACTGCATTGTGAACTAATTATAAAAATATAAATGTTTGCTTAAATGAGTTAATTTTTTCAATCTTCAATTCAAGGGTTTATTTAAATTACTATTAATATTTTGTACAGTTATTAGTACCTATAAATTTACTAGTTGCATGTTATCATAGGTTTAGTGCATTTTCTTTCTAGACAATGCAGCTCAGCATCAATAGAAAGAATAGTTTGGAATTTCGATCTTATTCATGCAATACTGAAAAATGCACTTGAAAGATGTAAAAAACTTTTATTTTTTTGTAATTGCATGCTTCAAGTTAAAATGGGATTTAATGAAAATTGATTTTACATCTAATAAAATGTTGTTTTTTTTTATTTACTGATTGTTTTCATTTTTTTATTTCGAATAATTTAACAGGTTGGATAAATTTCAATTTTACACATTTTCATTTATATTGATGTAATATTTTCTACATCAAAAGTTGGGTTTTTGACAGTAATTGTCAAAACAAAAAGAGAGTTTATCAAAATAATTCAAGAACATAATTGATTGATCACTTGTAATTTTATAAGTTTATTTACAGGGTCCAGGCCGAATTTACTACCGTTTAGCGGTACCTTCACAAATTCAACTTTAGGGAAAACGGTAGTTTCACAAATTCAATCTTAGGAAAAACGGTAGTTTCACAAAATATTTTTTCTTAAAGTTTCAATTTTGTATCCCTTAAGAAACGATAAATCCATATTTTTGTGTTGATTTTTAAATATAAATTTTTCACAAATTATGTCTAAATTTTCACAAAATAGGTACCTCTCAGAAAAACCTAGACAGACCCCTGATTTATAAATACTTCCTGTTTATAATAGCCAATAATTATCCTTACGCTAAAATTTTGGGTTTTTGACATGACATATAAAACCATGGTTAAAACCAGAAAAAATCATCAATTGTCAATAACTTTTCAATCCTGGTCTTCAGACTAGAAGCACATGGAGCCAAGATTTTAATTTTAAGACTAATACTAATTAATAAAATTGCCAATGTTCCTACATCTTTAAAAATTGAAGATCATGTTATGTTACTAGATTTTTTTTTAGATCATGGTTTTAAGTTTATGTATGCATTATACTTTGTACTTACCCTAAAAACTAAATGTGGTATAAAATTTTATTTGTGGATAGGTAGAGAGTTTGATTGGTTGTTAGACTAAGACAAGAGGAAAAAGATTTCTCATATAGTTGATTCTAAGAAATTTCCACAGAAAATTTAATTTAGTTTAAGAGCAAGAAATTAGATACATCTCCCACTAAATTGGTACCTACTATAAATCTTTTATCTATCTAACAATCAGAGCATTGTCTGGAAATTAATGTAAAAGGTAGGTATGCGTATTGGTATTGATGTAAAGTGAAGCCTAAATTATGACATCAAAGAAAAAAAACTTTTTCTGAGATTATTTAGTAACTGTGAGGTCGAACATGATACAAATTACTTAAAAATTCAATGTTATTATTCTGATGTAAGTAATGTAGTAAATTTTTTTGAAACAAATAGTGGCATTTTTAACACGAATGCATTCAAAGTCACACTTTATCATTTATTTAATCTAGAACTATAAATACTTTTTGATTATATGAAACGTAAAAAAAAAAAAATCTTATACACATGGATGTTAAATTTTAAGTTCATTTTAAATAAATGGGCTGAATTATTTAGCTTGGCTGCAAAAAATGCTGATTAAAGATATCATTTAAAATTGAAGGGCTTGACGCAATTTTAGTAAAGTCACAGTTTTTTACATTTTTATATCTAACTGCTCCATAGTATTGTTCTCAGATAGGTATCTTGCAGGTTTCCTGAATTTCTTCTAGATAACAGCACAATACCAGATCATCTTATTTTACGAATGGAAACTAAGAACGCTGTCCTGAACAATTTAAAAGACTAGGATAATTATGTTTCCCAAGCTCCAGAATTTGAGAACGATTATTCCATCAATGCAAAATAGGATTTTATCTCATGTTTAATATTGTCAACAAACTGAATGGTTGAACATTTTAATTAATACAGCTTATGTACAGTGTATGTCTTGTAAAGAATTATAGACGTAGCTCCAAAATGTTAGTATCTCCTTCAAATGGGAAATGCTCATGGTTCATTTTCTATAAGAGGGTGCAATGCTGAATCGGTTAATTATTTAAAAAGTATCTTAAGTAGTTGAAGGAGAGGAACTGTGTGCATTGTTTTATTGTTCCCATTAATTAAAATTCTTTTCTTCCAATCTAAATTGAGTAGTTAGTTTTCATAAATTAAAATTCTATTCTTCCAATCTAAATTGAGTTAGTTGTTTTATTGTTTCCATAAATTAAAATTCTATTCTCCCAATCTAAATTGTGTAAGTTCAGGCAATATTCTTTTTTTAAATCATTGTCATTCAATCCTGTACATGAATCCCAGATCATTTGCTAATAGTTCATTAATGTAGCTCTAATTTGACATTAATAATCAAACAAAATAAACTATACTTAGTACTCATTACATGTCTCAAAATTCATTTAGCTGTAATTTGAAAAGTACTTTAAAAATCCAGAATGTAAGCTTTAATATTAAATAAATTCTCAGATATTGTATATATTTTATGCCTTATAATTGCACAGTGAACTTATATGAATTTTTTATTATTATTAATTATTGGCTTAAAAGTTAGAAATCTGTCTTAGTAAATTGAAAGAAAATTTCTTGCTATTATAATTCAGTTTAGCTCTCGGGTATAAATGGTTTTAGTGACTTGACATATGCAGAGACGCAGAAGATGAGTAATTGGTATAGTTGAATGTTATGGTGGTTTTGATAAATTCATCTAAAATAAAAACTGAGTAAGATTCAAGAACAGATGGAGAAAATAAACAAAAAGGTCAAAAGATCTGAGTTGAACGACACTTAGAACTTTTAAGGGAACATTTCGAATAAAACCGAATGAATATTTCGATATGAATATTGAATATTTCGAAAAATATATGAATATTTCGAAAAAAACCGAATTAGTTTTTTTATTCTTAAAGGCAGAAAATTAGTAATTGGTATAGTGGAATGTAGTACTACATGGTGGATTTGTTTTGATATACTCATCCAAGATAAAAACTGTGTAAGATGTAAAAACAGATGGAGGAAATAAACAAAAAGGTGACAAGATCTGAGTTTGGGACCTTAATTTACCCAAGTGAAATTCAACGACACTTTGAACTTTAAAAGGGCACTAATATGATTATTTCGGAAAAACCGGATTAGTTTTTACTGAACTAATTTTTTAAAGAAAACAAAAATCGTCATTGTGAAATGATGTATACAATTTAAGCATATAAAATTCCTTCAATTTTTATGAGGTTTTAAAGTATCAATTAATGGGGGATCCTGTATCATACAGTTATGTTAATCTAAAGGATTTATCTTTTTTTATTAAAAATTTGACTGATACTATTTATTTTATCAATGTCATATCACCTAATTTACCTAAAATATAGCTTTTGTCTGAATATATGTTCCATCAGTTATTCAAATTCGAACCCAATTCACCTTATTAAGACTTCAAGAAAATAGTCATACGTTTTTATTTTTGATAAATTTTTTAAATATTTAGTTTTAGTAAAGATAAATACATACCATTAATTTTCATTTAATATACATTAATTTATTTCAATAATACAATAAGCACTAAAAATAAAGGTTTTTCAATTAAATGATTGTTTTGTTACTTAAATTTAGAAATTTACTTAGTATACATTTGATTGAATTAACTCTTCATAAAGAGTTGAAAGACACATTTTTATCTTTGTTACATGCATACAGTTGGGGTAACATATACTTGTTAAGGCTTATATTCCTTATACTTGAAACTGAGTTCATGTAAGTTCTGAGATAAAAGAAAAATGGTAAAAATAAAACCTATGTAATTCTTGCAAAATAATGAGCATTTTTGAGATTTTAATATTATGCATTTATTTTTCAGGAATGGATGAATAAGGATTTTTATAGATCGTTTTTAGAAGAAGATAGTTTAGCAGTAGTTAATTTATTATCCCCATCATGGTATCCTTAATTGCATGCTTTTTAAACAGCATTGGCAAATTGATTCCAAAACCTCACTCTTACCATACTCATGCCTTTGGTTTACCTTTACCTCAAGCGTTTCACAGATCTGTAGACCCTGCCTGGCTTGAAGAATTTGAGGAGATACTAGTCATTGGAGATGTGCATGGATGCTATGACGAACTTAAATTACTGTTAAAAAAAGCTAATGCTGAAGAAGATTCTGTCCTGAAGATCTTTGTTGGAGATCTGGTGAATAAAGGACCCAAAAGTAAAGAAGTTCTGAATTTATTGATGAATTCTACATCTATGGTTTCAGTTAGGGGCAATCACGACGAAGTTGTCCTACGAGAATATTTTGAGTCAAAAAACCCTAATTACAAACTGAGTCCAGAAAACGCCTGGATCAATGATTTAAGAATGGATGAGGTTCGATATCTAGTGGAACTACCTTATACTATTTCTCTACCATCGTTGAATACCATTATAGTCCATGCGGGACTTTTACCTGGAATGCCATTGGAGAGTAATGATATCATGGATATGGTTGTAATGAGGAATATAATTGTATCAGATTATTTCTGGGATGGTGGTCTTTTGGCGACCAAAAATCCAAAGGAAGGAGAACCGTGGGCATCACTTTGGAGAGGTCCACAACATGTATATTTTGGACATGATGCCAAGCGAATGTTGCAGTGCTATTCACATGCTACAGGTCTGGATACCGGCTGTGTGTATGGAAACTGGTTAACAGGAGTTTTTATTAAAGGTAAAAGAAAAGGAGAATTTGTGAAGCAAGATGCGTTGAAAACACACAAAAAAACGAAGTCTAAAGACTAATCATACTGTGTAAATAACAGATTTATGATGTTATGTATAATTATTAATAAAGTTGCATAAACATTATCAGACGTTTTTTTTGCATTCATATAATAATTAAAAAATAATAAATATTCATATTAATATTTTGCTTAAAATTGGATTTTTTAAATTTTTTATTGATTAAATATACTATTAATTGAAAATCTCCCTCTCAAGAATTTTTTCAGGGTGCATAGCCAAATCTTTCAACAAAAAATAAGCACTTAAAAAGATATTTTTAAGCACTATATACATTAATAAAATGCAAAATAATTTTCAGAGACTATACATGATCATGA
Organism: Parasteatoda tepidariorum; assembly: GCF_043381705.1. Classification (NCBI taxonomy): domain Eukaryota; kingdom Metazoa; phylum Arthropoda; class Arachnida; order Araneae; family Theridiidae; genus Parasteatoda; species Parasteatoda tepidariorum. The sequence continues at coordinate 53,580,031 of NC_092209.1, read as the reverse complement.
TAAAATAACTAGTTTCAGAAAAACTCTTTTTTTTTTTAAAAATTATATTAGCCATTATAAAATGATCAAGATATTTTCCGGTTGGACACCAGAGGGTGGAAAATGAAGCCTGAAATTGAGAATATCTTGCAAAATGCAGCAGAGGCGCACATGAGAGTGCAATAATCTCACCGAACCCAGTTCAGCAGATGCACACACGTACTTGTAGGTATTTCATCAAATATGTAGAATCTTTCCTTAAATTGTTTTTTAGTTTGTTATTGATTAAATATTTAATAATTGAATCCATAAATGAACAAAACATGTTATGTTTTAGAAAATAAATTTTTTATAGAAGGGTGGAATAAATTAATGAGGATCATAGTTTTAAGATGAAACTTGTTTAGCAGTAAAGAGATGATTTGGGTAATTCTAAAAACCACTATTCAATGAGTTTTTTTGTTTTGTTTTTAAATAACTTTGAAAGGAAATTACTTCAGAGCATTTTTATTATACAAAACTTTACATAAAAAGTACAATTTTATTTATCAGTTCTAAACAGCAATTTGATCACCGTGATTTATCATCTAAGACATCAATCATGTCTTCATCAATCTAGGAAGAAAAAAAGTAGCTTAGAATAATTACAGGAACAAAATAAAAAAGTCACTTTACTGAATCAAAGTCAAGAATAGTTTTTTAAGCTCTCGTATGGTTGAATGTTAACATTAAATAAAAATAAACATTACTCAGAAAATTTATGGAAAAAAAACTAAACTCATAAAACACATCAACATCACAAATGAACAAAATTAATGCTTCCCAACTAGTAATTTTTTTTATTTAATAACCATAAATTTATGTATAAAAAGGAAAAAATTTACTGAATGCATATTTAAAATCTTATCAGACAATGATGACTATTTAAAAAAATAAAGTAAGTAAAAAGTTGCAATGTTTGAAATTTTCCAAATACTTTTGATATTTAATTCAGAAAAATAAAAAAGCAGTTTTATTAAAAAAGTTTTATTTTATTATACTTAAAAATTCATTTTAAAAATATTTTAAATGCATTTTAATTTAAAAATCCCATGTAAATAATATATATATGAAGTTACACAGCTTTAAAAAAATAAAACAGTTGAAAATTGAAAAAGCCTAAAAAAAAAACATATGTAAAAACTTACGTAGTGTTAAGTTTTTAACACTAATTATTATTTACGCATCTTCGGTCACATAATACATCTAATGGTCCAAAAATTTCCTTATATTCTGTACTTAAAAACAAAATTACATAATATACATTCACTCCTAGAGTTTCAGCTGAATATTTTTTTTTTTGTTTGAAACTTTCAGATTAAAAAAATAAGCTTGAAAATTAATTTGACTATTAGTAAAAATAAATAGTATTTACATCACGAAATAATTGAAAAATTTAATCAAACAAAAAACAGTTTAAAAGTATCCTTTGGAAAGAAAGCATTGAGCCTAGTACTTTGCATTAATTAATATACAAGGAAGTGCAGGAGACTAAAACAGTCACACTTATGAGAGAGCACTGTATTTCAACACAAATTTACGATAACTTAAAAGTTATTGAATATATTATCATTAAAATACATTCAAAATAAATTTGTATTGCAATTCTTTATGGTATAACTTACTTCAGGCCATTGTTCTGTAATAATGTCAAACAATTCATCTTTTACATCACCTTGTATAACAATCTCATCATCACCAGTCACTGAGGATCCACAGGAAAATTTATGTGAAAAGAACTTTGCTGCATCTTTTAAATCTATGTCTGAAAATTGTTTTAATATTTAATTTTTAATAAAAGAAATACATAGTTAATTCCAAAATCTTTTAATGGAACTTAATTTTATATTTAATTTAAAATAAAGTACATACTATATATTTTGGAGACAAAGAGAACTGCTAAGAAGAAAGCCCACCAAGGGTTATTGTGCTAAATATGACATTTTGAAGAGGAATTTCAAAATCTTTATTTTACTCCGTTATTTTTTATTTAAAAATATTCAAAATTAATAACCAAAATTTTAGTTTAATTTGAAGGTGTAAAAATGGGCACACATAATCTTGTTATGAACTATAATGAACTCTTATGTTATGAACTCTAACTGATAGCGTAAACAAACAAAGAGGTTTGCTGTTTATAGCCAAAATTACCTGCTTTTGCTGGTTTCTCACTGAGTCGGAGATTTTCATTATTGACCACTAGTCAGAATAACTTGATAGACCACTTGTCATAACCTTGGTGCCAATTAGCCAAAGATAATGCCAAATGTCAGATTGAGGGGCTGGGATAGCCTGGTTGGTATGGCACTGGGTTCCTGTATTAGAGCCTGGAGCTGGGTTCGATCCCTGGCTGCCTAAGACTCCTCGTGTAATAAATGGTGACTGATGCGCGTTAAATCTGCCGAGTCACAAAGTCCTCCATGTTCCCATAACAAATCATTCCTCAGGGGTACTGATCTAGGAGTTTCCTTGTCTTCTGGATTGGTTCAAAATTACAAGGCTACAGGGTCGAACATTAGCAGTTGTAAACCCAAACTTGGGTCGGCTGTTCAAGGACAGTTATAAAATATGATATAAAATGTCAGATTGGAGCAGCGGTGGCTCAAGGGATAGATCGCTAGTTTCCCAATAGAGTGACCTGGGTTCTGATCCCAGCTGTTGCTCGTTCTCCCAACTCGCACCGACGACAGTGTTGGCGTAAAATGTCGTAAGTGGTAGACATGGGTTATATTCCCTTTGCTGTCAGGCTTACCATGGGAGGGTCTGTGGTCTTTCTCTATGTGTGACTCAGATGCGGGTTAGTTCCACAAAGTCTTCGACAAAGGCTAGTTTGCCCTAATGCTTGATCTAGGAGTTCATTTGTTTTCTGGATTGGGTTCAAAATTACAAGGATATGAAGCTGAGCATTGATGGTCGAGAACTCAGAATCAGATTGGCTGTTCAACGTTGGTTATAAAATTATATTAAATGTTAAGTTTCTTTGTCTATTTTTGCTTAACAGAGTATAGACTTGTTTACATATATCTTTAGATTCAGTTTAGCTTGAAGATTAGAAATATTGATTTTAAAAAAATTTATAACTTTAATTTCATTATGGAATAGAATTCTGTATTATGAAATAAAAACTGTTTAATTGAAATGATAATAAAAGAAAACTCACTACAGGCCAATTAAATTTTTTTATATGAAATATTATTGCAATCTGCAGTGTTTGCATAAATTTAAGTTTCTAGAAGTAGTACTAATGCTATTTTTTTAAAAAACATAATTTTTCATCATTTTTTGAACATAAAATAAGTCACAGTTTAAATTTACTTTAAAAATGCAGCAGTTGAAAAATAACGAAAAAAAAATCATCCTTCATTTTTTAACATCTGAGAATTATAATTTACCAAATGTTTTAAGTCCAGTTATGACTGTCACAAATTTTTTCTTTCCACGTGGTGCTCTCGAGAGGCAGATCTTTTTCTCCTTTTCAGTCTTTTTCTTTGCTTTCATCATACCTTTGCCTCCTCTCTTTTGCCTTTTTTTCTCCTCATCCCCTTGAGATGGTTCAGAATCTGCTTAGAAGAAAAAATGAATGAGTTTTTTAAAAATTTAAACCAAATGCTAACCAAAATAACACTTTTTTTAATTATTTGTACAGTGACAACCACACATTAAAATTAGGTTCATTCTCAGAATACTTGTTTTTATAAAGTGAGTAAGTGTCTAGTTATTTAATGAATTAACATTTAAAATATAAATTAAATATGAACTAAAAATTTTAATTTATTAAAGGGTTTTTAAATATTAGCATATTTGCTTGTTTATCAAACTTTGAATTTTAAGATTCATTATGGTTTCAAAGCGTTTTTTAGACATCTAAAGAAGATATTGACTTTACTGAATGAGTGCACATTTTTCTAAACTTGAGAAAATTGAAAATTCTACAAGTGAAAGAGTTTTTCAATTTTATAACGCATGCCAAACAAAAATTTGACTTTACAAAATGATAATGATTTTATTAAAGGATTGTTTTAGCATGTTTCGACATTAAAATGATTCTGTTCTTGTCAATATGATTTTAAAAAACAGCTGATTTTATCTGATCTGGGGGTAACAGCTGATCTGGGGGTCACTGTAGTACAATATATCTATGACAATATTAAAATCATAACAATGAAAATTGTCAATTTTCTTCAATATCTGTCAAAACTTGTTTTTTAATAAACTTTGAATAAAATATAAATTGATTTATGTTACAGAAACAATTTTTATTACTGTTATATAGGTCACATTTTCATGTGCAAGTATGACTTCAAACACCTGCAATATTGCAATAGTAGGTATAGGAAGTGAATTTATATATCACCCAGAACCCAACACTTAAGATTCAAAATTTGTTATTAAGTAAGCAGATTATACTAATTATTTATTCCTCTATTGCATGGGAATGTTCACTACATAGCTTTCATAACTAGAATCTAAACAATTATTAAAAATTCTAACAAACAAAGCAATAAAAATAAAGAATAAGTGCTTTGAGTATTTTAAACTTTTAACTAAAAATCCTGCTATGTTATTATTCTTATAATTGGAAAACCTTATACAAGATTTCACATTACAGCAGGGAACCGATTATCCGGAACGATCGGGATCATTGCTATTCCGATAACAGATTTTTCTGGTTTTCTGAATAGCTACAATAAGTCGTTTTTTTTTATTGTTAAATTCAACAAAAAAAATATATATTTAGAAATAATCTTAAAAAGAAGAAAAAACGATGAAGTAATACACTAATGATTATTTCTAAAATGATGGTAAGGTAAACATCTTTCAAAAAAGAAAGAAAAATCCTAAAATCTTGAGGAAAAAAATCTTTTTTTAAAAAAATGGTGGTAAAATTTACCGAATTTCGATCTGGTTTTTTGGTTTTCCGATTTCCGGATATCGGGTTCTGTACTGTATTAAAGAATCAAGTTATAAAAAAAAATTCACCCCAGTAACTGAAACTGTTAAATAAGTCAAACACCCAAAAGTAAACACGGATATAAATAATGCTTAAGTTATTTTTATTTCATTTCATAACCCGCGGTGAACAGCCGACCCAATTTTGCGTTTACGGCTACTAATGTTCAACTCAGTAGCCTTGTAATTTTAAACAATCCAGAAGACAAGGAAACTCTAGGATCAGTACCCCCAGAGGCTTGACAGATTTAACGAGCATCAGTCACCATTTACTACACGGGGAGTCTTCGTCTGGTGGGGATCGAACCCACGACCTCTTGGAGATAGGCCCAGTGCCCTACCAAACAGGCTATCTCGGCCCCAAAATGTAAGTTATTTACAACTAATGCGTTTCTTAAGGATTGAGAATGAATTCTTTTTCTGTTTTCCATTTGCTTTGTTTATAAACTTCTGTATTTAAGATAGATTTTTTAAAAAAAAAACTCTTATCGTCACTTTTCCTTAGAAATACGGTAAAAAAAGGGGATTTTTAGCTGGAATATTTTGTTTTTAAGATTAAGCACAATTTTGTTTTTCAAATTTACAATTTTATTTATTTATTAGCTCTTAATCAGCCTATTTATTATTTCTTTTGGATAAATATTACAAGCTTTTCCCCTCTATTTTTATGATATTCTAAGTCGATATTCCTAAGACACCTTTATTTTTATCAGCATTTTTTCAGTGGAACAACAACTTTCCAATAAATACAATACAATGAAAAACTGAGATTTTTGGCATTGCATAAGCGCAACCAAAAAATTAAAAACGATATTTATATTTATTAAAGCGTCCTAAATTTTGGCATACCCAATACTTTGCAATTCTAATAGTCGAGTTTTTACAATAGTAGATTCTTCTGATATTGACACGTCGGTGGGTAGTTCCATAGTTGTGTTATAACGACAGGCCATATATGCGACTAGTTTCCAAACCTCACAGACTAAAAATAATATGTGGTAATGAAGGACAAACTTTTTATATTATTAGTAATAGAGTGAGAGAATAATTTTGCCTGGAGTGGATAGTTAACGTTTACATTTTAGAGAAACTTCTCCCCCTCTGACGTATGCAAGCGTTGAACACCCGTTCGACAACTAAAGCGTGAAATAGCAACATGTTAGATCAATCAACAACATTTAGTAGGCAGCTTCACGTACCGAGCGCAGAGAAGATTATTTCCCCCCTCTCTTTCCTAGGAGTCCGAAGCGAGAGCTGTACGTGAAGAAGCTGTAGGTCAGTAGCGGTGGATCCACCCACGATTTCAGATGTCGCCAAAATGTAAACTACTTTTATAAATTTTTTAAAAATATTTCTAATATTGATCTGGTAAGTAATGAGAACGCAATAATTAATTAGAATCTTTTTTTTTCCATGTGCACATTTTTTCCCATGTGCACAACTTTTTTAATAATTATCTTCACTCCAAGTATTATTTAATTATTTTTGATTCATATATCTTTTGTATAACCAAGTGTTATCTTAATAATTTATCAGCTGGTTTTTTTTGGAAAAAGTAAATGACTAATGTATTGAATATGACTATTGTCAAATAAAAGTAATATTGAAAATTAACCATTGTTCTCGGGGTATATCTTAAATGTAGCATTAATGATTTTTATATTGATTCTTAAAATGATTTATGAGTACTAATTAACAGGCTCTGAATCTGGTTTTAAAATGTAGATAGTTGCCTAAACTTTTTCACAAAAAATATTTCTTATGACGACGCTAAAAACTTTTTTTAATGAAATGCATATTATATTAATAAGGTTAGGTATGTAACAAAAGCAGCATCAAAAATGTATGAACTAACCTAAAAGCAAGATTAGGTAGAATCATACTCAATACACTGATGGAAATAACTAAGCAGTTAAAATTAGAATGGTCTGAATAACTAAAATTATCAGTTTTTTAAAACAATCAAATTACAGTGTAACGTCCCATATCCGGACGTCCCTTTTCCGGAAGGGTCAATTTCCCGGACACTTTTTTACAATCAAAATAAACAAACATTTCTTCATCTTCCCCACTCTCTTAAAAAAAAAAAAAGTATTTTGACAGGTTTTTTCCTTTCTTAGCTTCTAGTGATCTATGCATTAAACCAGGGGTCGCCAAACTTTTTTGATCATCGACCCCTATATAATTTTTCGAAATCTCCATCGACCCCCACAAAAGTAATTTTCTGTTAATTAAAATAAAACTCTATTAGATACTGTGTTTGTACATTTATTTTATGATTTTAAACATTTATTAAAGTAATAGTGCATTGTGTAACAACAGTTTTATGAAAAATATATTAATATTGAAATTTAAATACCTTATTATTAAATAATAAGTAATTATGCATAAGTAGATATAGTAAGTAAAGTAACTAATGGTTTACTGCTTCTTGATCAATGAGATGGGTGTGCCTGGTGTTTTTTTGCAAGGTTCGCTATATTGGGTTCAAAATTGGTCAATTTTAATTTTCGTCAAAATTGGTAAATTTTGTAATTTTTGTAATTTTCGTATCTGTAGTTTTGTTGCGGGCTGTACTAATCCATATTATTAATGCTTACCTTCTTTTTTGTGCATTGATAATTAAAATTGATATCTAAACCAAACAAATGGTTTTATCAAAACAATAACTAATTATCCAAAACTACAGGGTGTCCCAAAAGATCGTTTACAAATTTAACATGCTGGTCTGTTATATCATGATGAACAAGATTTACATAGGAACTTGTGTCCCGAAAATTAAAACTGAGGCCGCTAGAGGGCGATAAGTGCAGGTTTGGATGAGGAGTAAAAAAATGATATCGATAGCGGTGTTAATATGATTTTTATTATAAAACATCATTACATCACAGCAAATGCTCAAAATTCCTTCCATTCGCCACAATGCACGTTTCACAGCGTCGGCGCATGGATTCACGAACCCGTTCAAATTGGCCAGGAGTGTCACGGACACGTGCTGCCGCTTCCGCGATCCTGGCGATAAGATCCATGTCCGATGTTACAGGTGTCTCGTACACTATGGACTTCATGTGTCCCAACAGGTAGAAATCCAGGGGTGTCAGGTCGGGGGATCGCGGTGGCCATGGGACTGGTCCGCCTCTACCGATCCAGCGATTAGGATAAATCCTATCGAGGTATTCTCGAACAGCGTAGCTAAAGTGGGCAGGCGCTCCATCATGCTGAAACCAGATGTTTCGGCGTGTAGCGGCTGGAACGTCACCCATCAGATCCGGCAAAACTCTTTCTAAAAAATGTGATAGGTATTTCCGTCGAGGCGTTAAGGTAGAAGGTAAGGGCCAATCAACATGTCACCGATAATACCAGCCCAAACGTTTACGCTGAAACATTGTTGATGTGCATGGGCACGTGTACATCTTGGGTTTTCATGCGCCCATACGTGCATGTTGTGCAGGTTCACGACACCATCCCGTGTAAAGCAGGATTCATCAGAAAACAAAATCCATGATAGAAAACCTGGCTGTGCGACCCGCTGTTGCAAATACCAGGGTGAGAATGCAATGCGTTTGGGATATTGGTCAGCGCACAATGGCTGTACTTTTTGGAAGTGGTAAGGGTGTTGCATGTCATCGTGCAGTATGCGCATTATGGTGGAACGAGCTACACCCAAGACACGTTCGCCTTCTCGGAGACTTCTTTGCGGGTTGATGGCATACTCTTGTAGCACGGTTTCCTCTACGGCAGGTGTGCGTGTAGCACGTTCTCGACCGATGTGGCTACGTGCTACGGAAGCACCTGATTCACATAATCTGCGGTGCAATCGTCCAAACAAAACATGACTTGGCTGACGTCTGTTTGGGAAGAGCTCAAGGTACGTCCGTGCCGCGGCTCGTCCATTTCCATCAGCGGCGCCGTATACGTAATGCATGTCGGCCATTTCTGCGTAACTAAACTCATTCATCCTTCTCCTTCAACGTCCACGCCTGAAATGATTGTTTTTCCCACTCTCCCGTTTTCGTGCAATAATCGCCCTCTAGCGGTCGCAGTTTTAATTTTCGGACACAAGTTCCTATGTAAATCTTGTTCATCATGATATGACAGACCAGCATGTTAAGTTTGTAAACGACCTTTTGGGACACCCTGTATAAAAGTTTTAATAATGTCACTGCAAATATTCAACACAGTTTGCAAAGATAGCTGAAACTGCGTATGATATTTACATTTGTAATGTCAATGCTCGTCACACGTGACATTTGGACAAACTCACATCTGTATATGACTTATAAACTGCGCTGAGTTCATGCCACTGCGCGGTGGTACGTAAATACTTGTTTCACCCCAATAAATATACGTTTATTAATTTTTGTTTTATAAAGAAACTGATATTGAGTCAATTATAAATAAAAATTCACGAATTTTACATACTTAATTAGGTATGTGTGATTTGCGCAGTGAGAACTTTTTTTTTCGATCCACAATCGACCCTTCCGATTCGGATCGACCCCCATTCGCCCCCGTCTCAGATCGACCCCCGCTTTTGTTAAATAGACCCCTGGGGGTCTATATAGACCACTTTGGCGACCACTGCATTAAACCCATAAATCAACAGAAAAGAGAACAGAAGATCTACCAAGACCGTACCGTTAGTAACGCTCCTCCTCTGGAATGCAGGAAAGGGGGGGGGGAGCTTTGTTTTTAAAAGAGCACAATTGAGTCCCCTCCCCCCTTCTTTCCTGTGCAGCTGGCTAGTAAAAGAGGCATTTCCTGGAACCTTTTTGATAAAGTGTTAGGGAAAGAAGTACTGTGAAAAAGGGTAAACACAGCAAACGTTAAAGTGGAGGGGGAATCCCCTTTAGTCACACAAGAAAAAATAAAGAGAACCCAATCAGCATGCCACGCCTTTATGCTTGATTGATAGCCAATGACAGGAGAGAAAATAAGAACTTGTCACTTCCCCCCCTTCAACTTGAATGACAAGTAAGAAGGAAATGAATTTTGCTTCTTCACCTACCCACCTTAATGAATGAATGACGGGAATTTCCCCTTCTTGCTTGAAACGTTCTAGTTCAAAATGGCGGAGAGAGCAATTAATATTTTCATAACTGTAAATTTTTTTAGTTTCCTATATTTATTTTTATAATAGCAATAATTATTATTTTTTAAGTACTTTGTTTTTGATTGATTAGATATCATTCTAATACTAAAACATTATTGCCCGAAAAATAATGTTATTTAATTTCTGCTTCTTAGATTCAGATCATTTTAATCTCTGTTTACCTTGGGGGTCTATTATACGGAAAAATCGATTATCCGGACTTCGGAAAGTCCCGCCGATTCCGGATACGCGACTTTCCACTGTACTTAAAGAATAAAACAGTAATCTCTACAAATTTATTAATAACTTTACTATTACCTAGTTTCATTTTCTGTTCAAAGACATCAGGCAAATTCTTCTGAAGCCATTCTTTACATTTGTCGTAATTTGGATAAAATTCACAGTACTGTTAAAAGTAGAAAAATAAATAAATGAGGTAAATATAATGTATAGGTATGGTTACTCTTTTTATACAAATCATTTTACTGAGAGATAATCTGAACTCAGTTACTAACTTAAATTAAAACACACAGAGATTGATGTGGTAACATTAAATAGAGGCTACTATAATTTTAGGGTTAGTTTACAAATCTAATAGTTTAATAATTGGGAATTATAACCATCAAATTCATAAAAAATTCAGAAGTAGTAAAAAATAATACATACTTCTAAAGGCATAGAACATTCTGAAACAAAAGAAAATGTATATTAAAATTTAATAAGAAAAATATTTTAATTAAAGCAATGATTTTATTAATTAGTAGAATTTCAATAATCATACCAAAAAAGTTGTTTTAAATATCTTACAAAGGATATTGTTAAACATTCTACATTTTTCTAATTGCATGTTCTGAGTGGGAGAAGGACAAAGAGTAGGTATACGTCACATTATATATTTGATCACTTGCAATAAAGCTATAAATTTTTTTTGTTTGTCTTTTTCCAAATTTTCAACAGTTTTTTTTTATATTTATTTAAGCTTTATAACATAAAATAATAGTACGCTTTGTAAAATATTATACTTTAAAGGATTTAAAAACAGAATGGCACTAAAATATACAAATCAAATTTAAATCATAAAAGTTAGAATGGAAGGATAATCTAGCATAAAATCATTCAACACTTAAAAGGAGTAAATCTCTTGTTTATAATACATTAAATGAAATTATGCTTGTGGCAGAATCGCAGCGATACGGTGACATTATCGCAGAATGATACAGACTTCTTATAGAAAGATTTTTTTTTTGAAAAGTAAAAAAAAATACTTTTATTTTCTACAGAAATGTACACCTAATATTTGAATCATGCATTGAAATAATCACTTTTTGATGCATTCAATTTACGCCAAGCCAATAGAATCGTAAATTGGTGCAATGTTTCGATTATATTTTTGGCAGTTATTGATACTGATTTTCACCAGGATTTTAAATATCCCGGTATATTTCAAACATGGAAAATTCGAAAGGTGCATTTCAGTATTTACACCTTAAGGCAATAATTCTATCGAATTTGTGGCAGTTATTGCTGTTGATTTCTTCATAGTTTTTAAATCAGATATTTTTTTATGCGATATTATTTATTAAAACAACCTAATCTCAAAACAAAACATGCATTTGAGGAGCCCGATTCGAGTGATTTTTTTTCTCAATTACTACTATGGATTCTATGATTTATAATTATTTTTTTTATTGTGATGATTATTTATAAAATGCGAAGAAGGGAATAATTTGTGTACCCCTCAACGAAATGCGAGAGTATCACCCATAATATTAGAATAAAAAATTATTACTTGTTCAAGTAAAAAAAATTATAACATTTCTTTTTGTAATCACAGTGCTTTTGTTATTTTAAATTAATACCATATATGTTTGTTACTATTAAAATTATCTTACAGAAAGATATTAGTGCTAGAGAGCTCGAAAAAATTCTCCCTCAGGGGAAATTATTAGATATGATAATGATTTCGAGCAGCAACAGTCACAAAAATTCATCAAATTTCATTGACCTCTTAACTCCTTTCTTTTGAAACTTTAAATAATTGATTGAGGTTGGCTGGAAGAAGTTGCCAGACGCAGGTTATAGGGGTAAGGGTTTTACTAACCTAGGTACGAATCCGCGTCTGGAAGGAAAGGAAAAAAAGAAATGACCTCTTAACTTTTTTGTTGTCGAGAGCCCTGAATTTATTAAATATGAGGAACGAGGACTTATTAACATATTTTAAACAATTTCTTTGAAATTGTTCACTATTATACATTCAGATTTTCAACTACATACTATTGATCTATTTCAATACATACTATTAGATTTTAAATTATTACTATAAGTATATAAAAAAATTTAAATATATAAATTAGGTACTTTTATTTATGTCGCACTAGAGCTGCAAAATGGGCTATTGGTGACGGTCAAGGACATGTTATCAGAACTTTGATCCTCTGCATAGGGCGTGGCTCCTCTGATTTTAGTAGCCCGAGGACATGTGTATGAAGTCAAGCACTTTACGACAAAAAAGTTTAACAAGGACTGATATCGTGCACATTCAGTATCTATGCAGACTGATCAAAGTGGTCACCCACCCAATTACAGACCGCAGCCAGTGATGCTTGACTTGGATGTTCTACTGGGAACAGTGTCTTCATGATCAGCCCACTGCAGGACCATATAAAAAATAATTAGAGACCTAGTACCCGCATTTACATGCCTGCCAACATTGGAGAAATAAAATAAAGGAGATTTAATTAGCGACATTTTTTAGGCTACTTGTAAAGTTTTACATCATGCATAATCATGTAAGTCAAAAAGAGAAATTGAAAATGATGTAACCACTTACATTTAGCGAGGTAAAAAATATGCATATAAATCTTAATCTAAAACAGATTTTTTAAACTATTATTTATAATTACTCAACTCAGCGGTGCAACAGCCCTAGAGGGCCAAGGCCTACTGTGCCCATCTCAGTTTTCTTGACTTTGGGCTCTGGGGTGCAGAAGCAGATGTTCCGGTCAGGTGGTCAGCCGAACGCGGAACCCCCAGTGTTTAGTTCCCAAGCATGCTTGGTACTCATTTATCGACCCACTGAAGGGATGGAAGGCTGAGTCAACCCTGCCCGGCCCGAGGATCGAACCAGGGACCTGTGGCACTGCAGGGCGAAGCGCTACCGCCCATCCGCTGGGCGTTATTATTTATGATTATTTAAACTATTTCATTTTACAACCGTTGCTGAACAGCCGAGCCAATTTTTTGAGTTTATGAATACTAATATTTAACTCTGTAGCCCTGTAATTTTAAAACCATATTCAGAAGACAAAGAAACTCCTGATCATGTATTGGGAGAAATTCGTCTTCGTGAAGGACTTTTTGATGGAATTAATCCACATGGATGGAATAAAACCACGAAAACGTCCCATGGCTAGCTTGATGGCAAGTGGATTCTAACCAATGATCCATCTACCACTAAGGATATTTTTACTTTAACTATTTATTTTAATTTTATAACCCTCATTGAACAGCCGACCCAATTTTTTTGGTTTACGACTACTAATGATCAACTCCGTAGCCTTGTAATTTTGAACCCAATCTAAAAGACGAGGGAACTCCTGGATCAAATATTGGAAGAGAAATTTGCCTTTGAGGAGGACTTTTTGATGAAACTAACCCACCTTTGTGTTACATGGAGAGGAAGACTACGTAAACTTTCTAATGCTAGCTTGACGGCAAAGGGACTCTAACCCACGATCCATCTACCACTGAGGATATTTCATGTCAGCACTGTGGTCCGTGCAAGCCGGATGCAGATTTGTATCTACCAGCCTTCGATCCCTGATCACATTATTGGAAGGTGAACGCTTTATCCCCTGAGCCATTGCGGTTCTTACTTTATTTTATTTTATAACCGTCGTTGAACAACCGACCCAATTTTTGGGTTTACGACTACTAACGTCCAACTCCGTAGCCTTGTAATTTTGAACCCCATCTAGAAGACAAGGGACCTCCTGGATCGAGTATTGGGAGAAATTTGCCTTAGTGGAGGACTTTTTTGATGGAACTAACCCGCATTTGCATTACATGGAGAGGACCATGAGAACCCTCCACTGTTAGCCTGACGGCAAGGGGATTACCACTGAGGATATTTCACATCAACACTGTGGTCGGTGCAAGCCGGATGCGGAATTCATATTGACCAGCCATTGTCGGGATCAAATCCCAGTTCACCTTATTGGAAGGTGAACCCTCTATGCCCTGAGCCATTGAGACTCGCTCTTACTTTATTGACACTCAACATACTGCAGTGCAGGCAATAGCACAATCTGTTGAGGAATAAGAGAAGTATTTTTGCCATCCGCAGATATTTTTTCGCCAATTTCTTACAAATATGGGGAAATTTGAGAACATACAGGAAAACTGCAGATAGTCGTAAAACACGGGAGTCTTTGTTAAAAAACAGGAGACTTGGCAGGTACGAATATATATAACAAAAGGTTATAAATACTGTCGGCACCATTTAACCAAAACGTGAAATTTTGCATAAAAAAAGTCCATTACATTAAACTATGTATTAATAACAAAAGATTATAAAAACTGTGGACACCATACAACCAAAACACAACTGTGAATAGGCTGCAATCATTATCAAATTAGAATTCAAACACTTTATTAGTATAGTTGACTACATTTTCATTAATTGGGTGAAATTATTTTTTAAGTAATGTTAGGATCTTTTGTATAACCAACATTTGAAAAAACAAAATCTTTCCAGTTATAGTCTAAAAAAAAGCTTGGAGGGAATATTATATTCCCTTTAATTGAAATAATTAAAACTAAAAAATTTCAATTTTTAGAGTCTTTTAATGCTTTTTAGATAAAAATACTTATCTTTGTGATAATTTAAATACTTTTTGAATAACATATAAATACAACAAATAAATTTTAAAAAATTACCTCCACAATATGTTACTTCCATTGGATATTTAACGCCAGATTTAGGTCCTATCGGTAAACCTTCCACTTCAATGTTGGATGCTGAATCACCAGCCATATTTATCAGTTAATCTGAAATTTTTTATGAATTATTTAGAAAAATTAATATATTAATAATAAGATAATTAAACAATAGTTAATTTTGATGAAATCCTATGTAGCATAATTGTTATATAAGAATATCAAGATTCAACATTCTTTCAAAACAGTATTTTGCTTCCACAAAATAATGGTTTAATTACAAACTTCTTGGTTAGAGAAAAAGCTATCAGCTATTTATCATAATGAATGGCTCGACAGCCCAGGTTTGGCCTTCTCAAGAAGTTTTTTTACAGGCTAATCTTTTTTTTGCTAGTGTTTTTCAATTTTTTGTTTTTTAAACCAAAAGGTCTTTCTCTAGACCAAATTCGGCCCGCCTCTTTTTTCTGCGCCAACTGGTCTGGCATTAAAAACTCTTTTTGTGGTACAGTATCAGCTACATAAGTGTAGGAAATTATGAGTTGCAGGGACCCAGAGCCGCAAAATTTTCAATACACTAGTTCTGCTGCCAGAAGATAAAGCTTCGGTTCAGGTAAGATTCCGGCAAATTTACTGTATATTTAAGCACTGTTCAGAATTTAAAATTTTAATATGAATTTTTTTTATTCTATAAAAAGGAGCATTAAAAAATAATAACGAGCTCACACAGAAAATAACAGTAAAAACAGTTGTGTCATTTGTTTATTCTCAAGAAAGGAATTGGAAACTAGTAAATCCTCCTTCATATTTGATCTTAAATTATTTTAATGCCAAATTATTTCAATTTAGTCATTTTGCAGCAACTAAGCTAACATGTAATGCTGTTACAATGCTGCAGATCTCTTGAATTCTGTGGGATACAATAAAATTACTAGAAAACTCCAGCTCCAGCGAAAACATAGCTTTGGCAGTGACTTTCTTGTTATATCAAATAATATAAAAAATTATTATTATACCCTGTGCAATAAAATCAAATCATATAATTTAATGTGAACTGTATTTAACACATGTTTTTCTTCAGATATCAAGAATTGTTGAAATTTAATTCTTATTTATCATCTAATAGGTAGTTATTAGACAGTTCTATTGATTACTTCAAATAACAACAATTAGAAAATATTGGTAGACATTAAAGTAATACTCTTTTATAGAGTATTTGAAATAGTGGCTAACTACTGCTCAGAAATTGAAGACTTCATTAAGTACATAACATGATAAAAAAAAAAAATGGTTTTCTGGTAAAGAGAGACTTTTTGAAAGTTATTGCTAAAAATATTTATAAGTAAAATCATTGGAAATAAGTATTTTTTATAAGGATATCAGAGTAAGAGTCACTTTAAAGGAATTTTTTCATATTTATTATGAAACTACCTTCATAAGTATTGCAAGATTTCATTCTAAACTAGCTTACAAATAATTTAAACTACCAGAAAATAGACTATAATAATCGTATATTATTTACGATCACATAAACAAAATATAACGCTATCAGCAACTTTTTTTTTAAAAGTAACAATCATAAGGTAGCAATAAATTATAGCAGGAAATAAATGAAACTTGATAGGATGCTGGATTTTAAAGGTATCCTATTGAACAAGACAACAAAATAAATTGGAATATGGTATAAAACCTGAGACAAAACATTAGTATCAGAAATTTATTCATTAAAGAGCATTGTAAATCAAACAAGTATTATGAAAACAATTTAAAATAGTAATGATAAACGAATTTGTTTATAAATTTTAAGAAATATCTCTATTTCTTTTATATAATTTTAAATACCTATGCGGCAGAATTTAAATTGACCATAAATAGAATCAGTCAGAGCTTCTGTTTTAATTGATAGATTGATCGGTTTTCTACCTAAAAAAAGTTCTGATTGATATAAGGTAGAAGTTCAGGCGTTAGTTAAGTCGTTTTTCTGAGTCTAAAACTTTTCACGATTTTAACGAAAGTTTTGCAAACATAACAAATTGTAAGTAGTAAATACTGTATTCTTCTTTGATTTCATTCGTCAAAATTTCACCTTTCTTAACCTTTCTACATTATGATTGGTTAAAATTGATTTACCAGGATATGGATTGGTTTTATTCACATTCCCACAAGTAAGGATGCAACTCTTCTTATTTATGTCGCATTTCCTGTTCCGCTTTGAATTTGTTTTCTTTACTGTTTTGATGGTTATTTAACACGTGTTTGTAAGAAGTAGAAAGACGTCTTGGAAGTGTACTCCGGTGAAGACAGTCTGTTCAACAAATTTGTAGCATAGATTAAGAATTGTTTGTTGTTGTTTCAAGATGACATCGAATGACAAGAGAATTACGGAAAATAAAGCCTCTTTTAGTTCTTTAAATGATTGTGATGGAATACCTGAGCAGGTAGCATTAAAAAGAGAACTTGGTGTTTTTGATGGAATTGGCGTAATTGTCGGAGTTATAGTCGGCTCTGGAATATTTGTTTCTCCAAAAGGGGTACTTTTAAATGCAGGTTCTGTGTTAATGTCTCTTATTATATGGACGCTATGCGGCTTATTATCAACATTTGGAGCCTGCTGCTATGCAGAACTTGGAGCTGCAATTCCTAAATCTGGAGGTGAATTTGCTTATTTGAATGAAAGCTTTGGTGGTCTGATGGCATTTTTATACCTATGGGTTGCATTACTTATCATCATGCCTACAGGGAATGCCATTATTGCCTTGACTTTTGCTGAGTACATATTGCAGCCTTTTTATGGTATATGTGAGGCACCTGATCTTGCTGTGAAATTGATTGCAGTTGTTGTCATTCGTAAGTATAAACTCTCATTTTCTTAATTTATAACGTTAATGTTCTGTATCTAATTTGAAATAAATTATACTGCTAGAGACTCTTATTTAATTTAAAAATTAAAATTATTGAAAATCTCTTAGAGGAAAATGCTAAAGCTTATTATTGATAAATTTTAATTACCGACCTATTTATAAAGAAATTCTTGTCTCTTTTTAAAAATTTGATTAAATCGGGTGAGTATGACTAACTTTTTATTAGCAAATGGTAAGGGATCTTTCCGTATCATGATCTGTTGCGCCAACTACAATCACTAAGCCGCCAAATTGATTTTTAACTTGCAAATTTTTTTTATTTTTAAAAAAAGCCTCCAGTGTTTTGTTTGGGGTTGACTATAAATAATACCCTTCGAGTTTAGTTTTTTTTAAAGTTTCTCGTGGGACAGGAAGTTACCAAGGCTTGGCGATTATTCTACATGATATGGAAATCCTCCCAAATGCTCTTATGTCTTGGTATTTTCTTTCAACCGTATTATATCTTCCTTGTAAGAGTTAACTTAATAGAAGTCTAATTTGTCCTAACCACAAAACAAGATTTAGCCTTTTTTTCCCCCACAAAGATATCAAGAACAGTTGGAATTGCAATTACATATATCGACAAGACAGTAGGTAAAATAATGGTTTTAGCAATTAATGAAATTAATAGATTGTTGGCAAGTAATGACATTTTCCACTGAAAGACATTGTCCTAACTTCAACAGTTTTTTAAAGAAAATGCATAAAATAGTATGTTATTGAAGAAAAATAAAAACCATAACTTGTAGTTTAAAAACAACGTAGGTATAGTTACAGTTTTAGCAAAATTATTCTTATTATATAGTTAAAATAAGTATAAACTTATAGCAATTTTAATGGCCAACCTTCATATTATTTGCTTTAATTTTAAATAAAGTGCTAGAATACGTATAATATTATGTTGAGTTACATATAATATTATGATAAACAATTATGTCATCAATGGAAGATAAAGAGTGAATTTGTTTTATAATTATTTAGAGAGGGTTTGAGATGCCAAATGATTGGAAAATGGGATTGACTGTATCAATGGAGAAAAAAAGGAAAACTTGATGAACTGATTTATAATAATTATCGTCGTATCCTAAAAAAAATTTTCTTGTTTAATTTATAAGAAATTCGTAAATTTTACAACAAATTTTTGAATAATATGGTATCTGAAATTAATGTAAATTCTTTGGTCTGAGACTACTGAATTTTAACTCAAACTATCATAAAATTACTATCAGTGGTGTCCCTGTCCAGCAATCAATGTAAAGGAGGCCCATTCCATGATTTGCTATACCAAGGGGGTAAAATTTCAAACTAACAAATTGATAAAAATGATGGCTCATTCTATTGTAAAAAAAGTTGAATTTTTCAAATTTGCTAATGATTTGGATCAAAAAAATTTATTAATACTCTAAAATTTACAATTTTATTACACTACTTGTTTCACGATTTCTAATATGATTTGTAGTCACCATTGTTTTTACTTTAAGATGATAAATGTCTTAAAATGATTAAAACTGGAGTTAAAAAATAATGTTATGGAATGTTTCAAAGGTAAAACACATGGTCTATTTAATTAAAAAAAAAGTTTTTTAAATATGTTTACTAGTCAGGGTTGGCAGGTTTTTGACATGTGACAGTTTTTGACAGTTTAAACCATGGTTTAAACCGTCACGTCAAAAACCTCATTGTCAAAAATGTCGAAAATGTCAAAAACCTATATTCATATGTGAAATTTAATTAATTCATAAAATTTATATATTTTTTAAAGGATAGTGTTTCTAAATATGTTCTAGAAAAAATAAATTTAAAATTTTGAAGAAACACTTATATTTTGAATAGTAACCAAAATCTTGTACTTTTGAAAACTCACATCTTTTGTAATATTATGTATTCATTTTCATGTGTTATTGAAAATCTGCAG
>NC_092209.1:53548440-53557176 GCF_043381705.1 Parasteatoda tepidariorum | reverse complement strand
AAGTTTGTATTTATACAACATAACTTGTAAGTTCCTTATAAATATTAGTTATATGTTCCTTATATGTCAAAAATGCATAGTAATAAACTTTTAATTTTCTTAAGTATCAAAAAGAAAGAAAAATTTTTTTTAATATAAATATTTAAACAATTTTTGTGCAAAATTTTTCTGCACATGCATTTGAATATAAATTTCTGAGATTTTAAATCTGTTATTTTACCTTAATTTTAATTAAAAAATATTTTAAAACCTGCTGATTACCTATAGTATAATTAAATTTCAATATAATGCATGGCAACTGTTGGTAGTTTTGAAGTTTATATATTTTCTTGGCAAACTTCAGTTTTTGACATTTTCGACGGGTTTTTGACGGTTTAAACCAGTATTATACCCTTGTCATGTCAAAAACCACTTTTTGACGTCAAAAACCCAACCCTGTTACTAGTAAAAGAAAAAAACACTTTTTGATAGTCACACACGTCACATTCACTTTAAAAAGTTAATATAAAACATTAATGTGTGTGAGTATTAACTAAAAAACTTAGTTTATAAATTAGTGTGCATCAAGATGTCTAAATCTATCAGGACTTTTAATTTTGTTACATATTTTACACTTTTAAATTAAATTTTAAAATGTCACACACGTCACATTGTGACGTGTGTGACAATTGTGACGTGTGTGACAATTGTGACGTGTGTGACTTTCAACTTAAAAAGCTTACAAGAATACATTCTTTTATATAAAACAGAGAATGCTGAAAAATAGTTTTAAAATTTAATAAACCTACATCATTTGGCAACTATTTTTAAAATTGGCAACATCCTCACTCAACTTCTAGTAACCAGTGCAATGAGTGCAAAGATGGCAGAAAGTTTCCAGAACAAGTTCTATTTGACAGAGAAAAACCTGTACAGGGTATAATTGGAAAATACAGAAATGTGAAAAAAGGAGAATTCTAAAGAAAGTACTGGAAGAGGGCTGTGTAGAACAGCTAATTGATTTAGTATTGATTTAGATTTTGGCAAAATGCGAGACCATACAAATATTAAGAGAATTCAAGCAAGCGAATTTCAAGCTGACCAAAAAGATAAAAGGAAGCGAGTCTTGCAGATAGATTTTGCCATGTCATATTCAGCAGTATATCAGCATGAAGTACAATCCGCTTTGTGGAACAGAGCAAGTGTTACACTGTTCACAGCAGCAGTCATCTATGATATTAAATGTCAAACATACTTAATATGTTCAGATGCACCTAATAAGGACAAAGATACCATATCATGCTTCGTGCTCCCCTTGTATGAAAAGTTAGAGAAAAGAAAAAATTCAATACAACCGGAAGTGGATGTTATATGGTGTGATGAGCCATCAAGCAAATTTAAGAATCGCATGGTAAAATTACTAAAAGTGCTCTCTGCTGAATACTCTAGACCTTTCCATTGGAAGTATTTTGCCACTTCACATGGAAAAGGAACAGTGGATGGAATTGGTGGCTCTGCTAAATCTCTAGTTCGGCAGCGGGTTATGAGTTGCTGTGATAAAGCAATTGTAGTTCAGAGTGCACAAGATTTTGCCAATGTAGCTGCGGAACTATTGCCAAAGACTCGGGTATTTCAAATATTGCAAGCAGAAATTACTGAAAAGTCAATTTCAATGTCGCTATGGAATGAAGAAGTACCTCAGGTAACAGGCATCAAACAGGTCCATGTAATTGAATGTTCCTCTGAAGGAAATATTAAACTTTTCAAGTCAGAAAGAGGTAATGAATGTGAAACCTACTGTCAAGGAGATTGGGTGCTTGTGACTTATGACCCAGAAAAGTATCCTGGTGAAGTGAAAACTGTAAAAACAGAAGAAATTGAAGTCTCTTGTATGATTAGATCTGGAATGTACTGGAAATGGTGAAGAAACCCTGATATTGCCCACTATACATTTGTTAATGTAATTGGAAAACTTGATCCTCTGATTCCAACTACTTCACATGGACAATTTTACTTTGAGAAACTATAAATTACAATATTATTATTTAAAAATATGTTGGGAAACCTTATCTTACCTATTTTACTCAATTAATTTGAAAGTTTTTCCTATTGCCAAAGTTTCATAATAAATAATTTTATAATTATTTGCACGTGTCACACACGTCACAATTGAAGTCACACACGTCACAAGCATTTTTATTTTTTAATTAAGCATGCATGACTTGAAATAATAAAACAGTGATTGATAGAAATTATTTGAAGTATCTATTACCCATTTAAATTAAAATAATTATTATATATCAATATAAATCACAGAAAAAATTTAATTTGCAGATCAACCTGAAAATTTTCCGTACAAAATAGTCACACACGTCACATGACTTTAAAGTAGTTTTCTATTTAAAGCAAAAACTAAATACTTTTTATACTAAAATGTCCTGTCACTCATAGATAACAAAACCATATTAACAAGCTTTTCCCATCAATTTTAGGAGAGTGTATTTTTATTGTAAAACATTGTAAAGTGACTCCAAATGTCACACACGTCACTATGGAATGGGCCAGGAATGGTATATTTAAATTTTATGTTTTGTCAGTCAAAGTCAGTATTATATATCAATAATAATTGCAACATTATAATCTCTATTGCAAATTTAAATTTTTAAATTAATTTTATTTACTCTAAAAAAATCTAATACAAATAAATAAAAGGACCAATGAAAATGTGTAAGAACTGGTAATATTTTAATTATTGGTCGTTATCATCAATTAAACCTTGTTAATTTCCACCTATGAGGATACTAATGTGACTTTCGATTTAGTTATTGAGAAATTATTGATTTTAAGCAAATTTGGTCTATGTTATGCTTTTTGTTTTAATTTTATGTTTTGGTCTATGTTATTTCCACAAAATAGTATATTTTACTATAATTGCAATCATTTAACATTCTTCGTATTGTAATTTTTCCATTAAATTCACTTTATTAACTTCCTCATGATAGAAATCTAATAGATCCTACTGAATAATAGGATCTATCTCTAATAGATTTTTAGCTGAAAATGACTATTGAAAAGGGATCTTCTTTGTACTAAACTTGCTGAATAAAGAAAAGAAAAATTTTGTTCCCTAAATTTTTAGTTATGGAAATTTAAAAAAAAAAAAATATTTTCTAGTAACACCTTTCTTGTTAACCTAAAAAATGTCAGATATTCACCACTAAGAAAATAAATCTGAATGTGAAATCCTCATAGAGGACACTATTTGGGAGCCGCTGCCTTAAGTAAATTAAAAAATATATATATATATATATTAAGGAACATTATTCTTATTGAACGAAAAATGACCCCATGAATATAAATCTGAATAAAGAAATCTCTAGGAGAAGATTTGCATGTAATTGTTAAAAAAAAAAGGAAAAAAAAATTAACATTCTACCTAATTTGCTTATTAATTTTTATTTTTTATTTTTTTTGGTTTCTAATTGTTTTTTAAATTTGTCAGATTTTTTGTTTAAGCATTTCATTTAAAGAACAAACATTAAAGCTAAAACTTGAAACGTCCTTAAAGTTTGGGGCATTCTGGGGAGATAGAACTATTTTTGTTCTTTAGTAGAAACAATATGGAGGAGAAAAAAAATACTTTCAAAACTCCAGAAGGAAAATTAAAAAAGAGAGACTGTTGAAACAGTTTTTCAAGAAACTTATGGACATGGTCGTTCGGAAGATTGGGGTTAACTCCCTTCATATAGGCTGCTGGGACTGAATTGATGAGGGGTGTGGGTTCTTGTAATATAAAAATATATAATGTGTATATTACGACCCTTTTATATATATTTATGTGTGTTTGTAATGTTACAATTTATAATCCGCAAATAGAGCTTATATCTAATTCGCAATCAATTAAAACCTTTCTCACAAAGAAAGTAATAATATTGATTTATATATCTGAGAAAATGTGCTTTAGTAGTTGTAGAAATTCATCAATCCCACATTCTATAACCTATTAATATTTAAATATATTGTTCAGAAAGATATTGAAACCCTCTTTCTTAGGTCAAACTATCTCTCTTCTTTATCTATCCATTGTACCTTTATCTATCCATATGTTCTCATTTTTGGGCCTCGGGCCCATATTTAAATAAAATTCTATTATTTTTCCATGTTCCTGCATCTATTTTCAATAAGCACCGGCCACATTACGAATTTGCAATCAGGGGTCTGTTTAGAAGAAATTTGGGTCCGTTAACGGACCCTTCACAAAATATCTTTTCATAAAAACGGACCCTTCACAAAATATTTCAACTTAAAAACGGACCCTTCACAAAATGATTTTTCTTTTAATCGGATACTTCACAAATTTTTTTATCTTCATTATTGTTTTGTTAATTGAATGAACCCTTCCCAGGGCCGAAAACAAGAAAGATGGATGTAAACGAATTTAGTTTTGTCTTCGGCAGACGATTCTTCCATTATTCGTCCGAAATGAATATTCTGCGTTCAGCAGTATAGGCTAAATACCAAATATTTGTATGTTGCATCTCTAATTTAGAAGCAGCAATTGTTGTTTATTTTTTAAAATGTAATTTTTTTAATTATAATTTTACAGTGTTGAGCATTATCATGTATGTCTTTACAATTTAAAAACTCCCTGAAAAAGTTTTTTTTTTGCAATAACGGACCCTATTTGCACAAATTCATAAAAGCGGACCCTGATTAAAAAAATGTGAGTAATTTTTTCACAATTTCACGAAAAACGGACCTTTCACAAAATGTCTGGACAGACCCCTGGCAATGGTAATGCTTTCAAAGCGTAACAAATATTTATTTTTGGAGAAATAATGGTATTTTATTTAAGTAAGGATCAGAGGCCCAAAAATGAGAACATTACATGCTGGGGGATAGATAAAGAAGAGAGACAGTTTGACCTAGGAAAGAGGGTTTTAATATCTTTCGAAACAATATATTTAAATATTAATAGATTTTAGTTAAGTTGAACTGATCATTTTCCCAAGCTGCTAAACACACATCATCACTTTTTGAGATAATTAGATCCATCTTATTACCTTCTTTGTGGCAAAGGCTTTAATTTAATTGCACGTTAGAAATAAGCTCTATTTATGGATTATATTTAATATATAATTCTTTTAGCATTGCATGACCGGAGATTCGGTTAAATACGCAGAAAATTAAATTAAGGGGTGCAAATTCTCGAACGCTCTTCCTGCCTCATCGATTGGGACAGGTCATTTCAGATTGCAGCTATCCCTTGTAATTTAGAGGTCTAAGATCCAAATCCGTCTGGGGAAAAACACATGTTATTATTTATTTTTGCAACGTAAATTATTGTTTGGACTAATTGATTAGTTTATTTAATGTTAGGTTTTAGTACCATTAATGATGAGTTTTAGTACGTGAAAATCTGACCAGTAGATCTAAAATTATAGAAATTTTTTTTTTCTTTACGCGCATACATAAAATAATTCAAGAGCCTTCTAGAAAAATTTTCATTGTTTTTAAATTTGATAATCATATTAAATATTACTGACTTGAGATTTTCTCTGATAATAGATAAATGTGCGTGGTTAAATGCTCTGATAATTTGGTCGCGAAAGAATGTGTGAGGATAGTTAGCTGCTAATCTAATCACTTACTGAGACAGTCGCTTCCTCAAGCGTGCGTTTCTAATGATGCTTTCAAAAGTTACATGCATAATTAGAAAAATTAAGCCATAATAAACATAATGATTATTATGGTTATTACAATGTTTAATAGAACGTTGAAGATATTAGTTGCCGTCTTGATAATTAAAAATGTTCCATTTTTTCCCCTCCCGTCGTTGCTTGCATTATCGAAATGCATGCCTTTAATTGCAAAGCTCAAATCCAGTTTGGAGGCTTCCATTTTTTACTTCTAAATTGCCTTGAATATTTAAATTCCGAGAAGCATTTTTTGAAATAAAGATATTTTCATAGCAGATTTAGTTCAAGGATTCGTTTTGAAGTAAAGATGTATGTAAAATAAAAGCAGTATAAAATAGAATTTTTTTTTCTGAAGAGAAATGTAAGGAATTAGATACAACTGTGAATTTTGTTAAAGAAATAATTGCTTGAGGTGAATCGGGTGTCGATTACAATATTCGAATTCAACTGTAATTAATTACAGGTTATTGTTAAGTAATCAATTACTAGTAATCGTGAAACCGAGGGGTTACACCGTTTCTGAAATACAATATTTTTCAACCGATATAGAAATGGAGCACTGGAAGAGAATAAGATCTTATAGGCTATGTAATCAATTACTTGTAATCGCGATTACAACATTAGAAGTAATTACGATTATAAGTAATCACAACAAGAAACGATTACAGGCATTCATGATTGCAAGTTATCAAAATAATATATGATTACACGTATTCGTGATTATAAATAATCTAAGTTCACGATTACAGTATGAATTCCAATCATTAGATCTATGTATAATAAGACTTACATTTAAATTATTTGCGTAAAGTGTATGTATGTACAATGTGAGTATACCCCATGAATGTTTGTAACCTGTATGTGAGCCCCATGCATGTATGTAGAATATATATATTTCCCCTGGTACAGGCCTTAAAAAACAAACTACCCTGAATGACTTTTGATCTAAGGATCGGATCTTTACGTACTAGGACTCAATGGATCGAGTGGTTAACTTCACTCAAATATGCTAATTAATTAGTGTATGCAATATTTTAAGTTACGAAATCAAACACGAAAATTTACTTTCTATGAATAAACATATCTTTTTGATGGATTTGTATTTTATACTCACAAATAGAGGGTAGCCACAAGCTGGGAAATATTGCCCCAATAGTCGGGACAGCGATCAAGAGTTTGGACCCCTTAATGTTGATTTTACTTGTTGTGTCTTTCGCCATATCTCGAAATGTTTAAGCAAATTGAAACATTTTTACACAAATTACAACTTACCATTTTTTGGCTGATTCATATTTTTTAGTCTCAATCTGGGAAATATGGTCTCGACAGTTGGGCCAGGAGAGCGGTCAAAAGCTTTGACCACTTAATGTTTATTTCACTTTTTACGCATTTCTTCATACCTCGAGAATTTAAGCGAATTGAAAAATTTTTGCTCATAAATATAAAATTCGTTTTTCCAAAAATAATTCCTGCAAAACGTAATTTACTACTACTTTAATTTTAAACTACTTGTAACTTTAATTAGAAAATAACTTTTTTAATGCAGTAAAAGTATAAGAATAATACAAAATTAACAATAATTACCATCAAATGGTCCAAGTTTTTTTTTAAAAAATGCATTAATTATTTCGAACAAATCGTGTACTGTTTTAGAAAAATTATTATTCTGAACCAATTTAAAGCACAGCTAGAGTGAAATATGGAGCAGCAATTACATCATTAAAATTAATAAATTTTATCTATTACGGCGCTTAGTAGAAAGTAAAATCAATATCATA
Source organism: Parasteatoda tepidariorum (assembly GCF_043381705.1). Taxonomy (NCBI): domain Eukaryota; kingdom Metazoa; phylum Arthropoda; class Arachnida; order Araneae; family Theridiidae; genus Parasteatoda; species Parasteatoda tepidariorum. Next base: position 53,549,720 of record NC_092209.1, on the reverse strand, counting down.
CCATATTTTACTTATATTATTTTGCTGAATCCTAACCAATAAAATAAATTTAAATATACGTCTAATAATCTGAATTGTAAAATTTAAAATATTAAAAAGCCAAAAAAGACTTGTGCTTTTCAAATTAAAGCCAATCTGGCCATTTTCAGAAAATATCTTTTTTTTATATATCTAAAACTTTTCTCCTGTGTCATATGTCAGTTGAGTCCCGTTTTTCTTCACAGTGAAGAAATCAAATTATTAAATACGTTCTTATTCCTGTTATAGTTTGAATGTAATTTAAACAGTCATAATTACTATGAGACCTCTAGTATTACTTCGAAATGAAAAATTCCATCTATTTAGTTTTTTATACCCTTTATGCAACAATTTGTTTCACCTAGTCGATATGCATATTCTTTTTACTGCTAGGTTAAGTTATTAGTATTATTGTCGAATATTAAATATTCTGAATCGACTATAATTATTGTCATTTTCAGTGTGATAGCTTTCGCAATCCTATCAAAAAGGCTATAAATCACAATTAATGACTCTGACATTGATTTGTTACTTTATACATTTACTAAAATGTAGGTTAATTTTAAAAGGGTCGGATCTGGCGTGACTCAGAAAGAGTTGTCATTGAATCCTAATATTATAGAATTCGACTATCAGTTTACTTTCTGCTGAATTAGTAGTATTTCCATTGGTTCTTATTGGTCATTTTCATCTGTAGTTAGAATTTTCAATTCTACTTTTCAATACTACAATATTAAAATAAACTTGACCCAATCTTACCTGAATTATTGAAACTTTTTTTTACTTCAATTTTTCTGCTTTGACCAAATATAAAAATTTTTTTTTTATTATTTCGCTTGAGGAAAATTATTTTTTTTGTTTCTTAATTCATTTTTCTGTTTGGCTTGTGTCAAAAATGATTTTTGTATTTTCTTATTTACCTTTTTTTTTGTTACTTGAATAAAAAATAATATCAATATAATTCATTTATTTATTTTTTCTTGTGTAACCTTTCTGTTTTGCATGAATTAAAAAATTTTTTTTTCCATTTCAACCAAGACGAAAATAATATATATACAGTGGAGCATCGTTTATACGACGCCGAAGGGACCACCGAAAAACGTCGTATAAACGATAACGTCGTATAATCGATTTTTACTTCTAAAACTGAAACTAACTCTGTTTTCAGTTAATTTTAATGTTTAACGTGTTGATTTACATACATTTCTAAATTAGACAAAGCAAAACAAACAAATAACCAAAGAAGAAAAATTGCAGTGCGC
>NC_092209.1:53485853-53548409 GCF_043381705.1 Parasteatoda tepidariorum | reverse complement strand
CGCATCCGGCTCGCACCAACCACTGTGCTGGCGTAAAATATCTTCAGTGGTAGACGGATCATGGGTTAGAGTCCCCTTGGCGTTAGACTAACCATGGGAGATTTTCGTACTTTTGCTCTTCATGTAACGCAAATGCCGGTTAGTTCCATCCAAAAGTTCTCCACGAAGGCAAATTACTCCCAATGCATCATCCATAAGTTCCCTTGTCCTCTGGATTGGATTCAAAATTACAAGGCTACCGAGTTGAACATTAGTAGTCGTAAACCCAAAATTGGGTCTGCTGTTCAACGACGGTTATAAAATAAAATAGTTAAACATTATTTTTTTTTTTTTTTTTTTTAAATTTCTATTTTTGTATTGCTCAGGGCAGAAAAACAGTTTACATTTTTATTATTATTTTTTACTTTTCTGATTGTTTTGAGTCACAAACATTATAATAACAAATAATACAAGACATTATTTTAGAGGCAGACTTTAAGATAAAAAAGGCTACATCAATTAACGAAACACTTAATACGTATTGCCATTGATAAAAATAAAAGAAATTAACGCTTAAAAATAAATTTTGTTAAAAGTATGTCTAAAATTTTTTGTTGTCTTTTTGAGCTTGTTTTGGATTTCTAGAACAGTAGTACCTTAAATGTGACTGTGGTCAGTAATAGGTGAGTATTTGAATTACTTCTGAAGGTTGACTCTGAGAAGTTTTCTTTTTTAAATTTTACTTTATTTATTTTAAAAATCATGAGCAGCTCAGATGCAAACTCTTGATGTAATTATGACAGCAGATTAATGTATCACGGAGCGTACTAAATATATTTTTTTATGTGTGGCACTTAAACTTTCTAAGTTGCTGAAAACTGGAAGAAAATGGTGTGCTGATTTTTAAATATTAAAAGTATGACGCGATGATTTACTTATTGCTTATTTCATGTATAAATATTCAACTCAACTTAGTCAAAAAAAGTGTAGTTAGCAGGTTTTTCGTCAGGGATTATTACTATTATCTACTATACTATTCTATCTGAAGTGAAATAATTTACTATACTAATGAATTAATCTACTTATGATCCACTATTATAAAGTGAAATAATCTACTATACTAATGAATTAATCTACTATTCTGTCAAAAATGAAATAATCTACCATTACAAGTGAAATAATTTACTATAGTGAATTAATCTGCTATTAGGTAATGAAATTTTCTAGCTTGCAAATAACCTCCGTGGGTGTTTCATTTATTTTTTGTTATCTTGTGCAAATCTTGTCCCAAATATGACTGGCTTATACATTTTGCTTAAAAAAAAGGCTAGGATTCCTTTTAATCAGTCATCAGGTCATTTATCTCGCGATGACCTAAGAGACCTTCTGATGACGTCATATCTTGGGGGTCCTCTGATGGGGAATATTTGAATTAATAACATTAATTTTCATTAAGGATTAATGGCTAGCATTTAAACTTTTTTTCTTCATATTTTGTACTTATAAGGGGTAAGGGGTATTATTATAAGATTTATGGGTTAAAATCAAAACATTTGATTTTTGTCTATCGGCCGTACCGTTTCATTTTACTAGTGTCAGGAATGACTAATTAATTAGTTTGTCTTCCACCTCTACAATAGTTAATGCAAGGGATTATTCTACACTTAATATGTGAAAGGACCGTTTTCATGAAGTTTTGAATAATATTTTCAATTTTTTGCGTATTTGTTAAAATAGGGGCCTGATTTTTTTAAAAAAATTACGAAAACCAATTGCTGGTTCAAAGTTTTGTAAAAAGGTCTGTATTTGTGAAATTGGGTAAAATGTATTCATAAAAATTTTTGGGGGGCAGGAAATTAATAAAAAAAAAACAAACATGTATTTTAAGGAGTTTTTGTTTTAAAATTGTAAATTAAAGCCGTTTATTTAATTTCTCCTAAAATGACCCCAGATGCATTCTAAATATACAGCATTTTATAATAACTAAAATCTGTTTAAATGATTGAATCTGTTAAATTATAATCAGTCATTTCTCCTAAAATGACCTCAGATGCATTCTAAATATACAGCATTTTATAATAACTAAAATCTGTTTAAATGATTGAATCTGTTAAATTATAAAATCTGTTATTGTTCCTCTTAGTATAAACGTTACTCTATATAAAGATTTAAAGAGAGTGATGAGTTGTATGTTTTTCGTTTTAAATTTGACAAAAATGTGAATTTAGGTTCTTTTTAGTCCACTTGAAAAATACTTTCTTTTTCTTCCAGTTATCTTCGAAATTGAGAAGAGATTCTTTAAAACAAACTGAGTTTTGAAGAGAGCCGAGTGTTGTTTCGTATCGATGAAAAGTTTTGAAGTGGCCACTTATCCCTTAGTTTACACTTCGTTATTTAGTTTCCGTTTATTTACATTTCGTTCTCCAATCTTTTTTTTATGGCCTAAATTTTCTTCTCTTTGTCACTTTAGAAGTGCGATTTGTGTTTGTAGAATAAATTTCATCCCTTTTTTTTTTCGTTCTGATTCTTGAACTCTTTATTACAAAGCTGCTTTGATTTTGCGGCGGCTGTATTTTTGTAGAAAAGATGTTTCGACTATTAAAAAGAAGAAATAAAATGGACAAAGAATTTCAAGATTCTTTTAGTTCCGTTTTTGAACCAGTTAACTGCGAAGTTAAATTTTTGTAAAATTATTTTTTGGGTAGCGAGGGAAAATGTTTATATTCTGTTGAACAGTTCGATTGTTGCGGAACTATGATTTCTTAAATGGACGTAATTTTTGATACGATAGTAGATGACCTAAATGTTTTTTTTAAAATTCATTTTTTTTATTACTAAGAGGCTCGCCAACTAATTGCTTCTCTTTCATCATTGTTATATATATATATATATATACACTCAAGTGCCGAAACATTATGACCACCTCTTAATAACGAGTTAGCCCACCTTTAGCCCGCAACACAGCTGCAACCCCCCTTGGCATGGATGCCACAAGTCCTTGGTAAATGGACGGAGACAGATTGTACCAGATGTTTAAGCAACGGTCACGCAAATCCGAGATATTGCGACTTAGTGGTCTTTGAACTCTGAGCTGCCGTTCCATGACATCCCAAATGTGTTCTATCGGATTGAGATCCGGTGAGTTAGGCTGTTAGGATATTAACTGGAATTCAGCATCATGTTCCTGGAACCTTGTGCCTGAAACCTTTGAGCCTTGTGACACGGGGCGTTGTCCTGTTGGAAAATTCCATTTCCAGCTGGAAAAACAGAGGCCATGTAAGGGTGCAAGGGCCATGTAAGGGTGTCCTGTAGCATTCATGGTCTACTCTACCACAACCACGGGTCCCAGAGACGCCCTAGAGAACACGTCCTCCAAAGCATAATGCCGCCACCACCGGCCTGTGTATGACCTACTGTACATTGAGGGAGCAACTGTTCGCCTGGAAGATGGCGTATCGTGACACGGCCATCGGCTTGATAAATGACAAACCGTGATTCATTTGACCAGGCAACTCTCTCCCACTTATCCATGAACCAGTCGCGATGTTCCCGGGCCCAGCGCAGGCGTAGTTGGCGATGACGCTTGGTCAGTGAAGGCACACGAGTGGGATGTTTGCTGCGTAGTCCCATATCCAACCGTGTGCTCTGATACTATTCTACTTGACCCTGCATTGTATTGGGCTGTCAGCTGAGCCACTTTCTGGCTCCGGTTTTGCTTCACCGAGCGGGACAATCTTCGACGACCTGTTTCTTTGATGGCGTGTGGACGTCCAACATCATGTCGTCTACTGCTGGTTTCACCGTCATTCATCCACTTTGCATGAGTACTAACAACTGTAGATTGCGAACAACCCACGAGTCGTGCAGTTTCGGAAGTACTTGTTCCGAGCCTTCGAGCCATTACAATCTGCCCTCTATCAAAGTCGCTTAGATCCGCAGCCTTTCCCATCACACATAGAAGTAAGTGAAAGAATGATTCTTCAACTTGAACTTGAATTGAGTTCAATTACAGTGTACCTGTCCGCGAAACGGACACTTCACACTTTCATCTGTAGGTGTGCCCGTGGGCACCTGTAATAATGGCATTGCAAGTGGATAATGGCGGTGAATTGCGGTTGCGGTGGTCAGATTAAATCAGCATTTAATCTATACGCATATTTAATAAAATAATAACATGGTTAAATAACACTAGCGGATGGTTGAAATTGGTATAGGTCTCTGCTATAATAGTGACCCTGTCGTCCTGGTATTCAACCACTCGTACCGGGTTGATTCTTCAAACTCTCCAGCAACAGTTAAATACCACTTCCACCTGATCACATGCCTTCCACGTCATCCAGGAGAGTTCATTGTAAAATGTAGGGGTGGTCATAATGTTTTGGTTCTTGATAGTGTGTGTATATATATAGTATATTCCGAAATTTTTTTAAAATCTTTACTCGAAACTTGCCTATTTTGGACTTCAATATCTACGAAAGTTAAACATTGATCCTATGAAAATTACGACTAACTAATTATTGCAAGTAACAAAGGATAAAAGATTTAACAGTATATATTTGATCCCCGCCTTTTTTCAGGTCTCTCCTAAAATTGTCAGTCCCCTCAAGTGTGACGATCCGCCCTTCATTATTTGCATTCGATAAACATGTTAAATAACTCAGATTATCTATAAATGCGTGTTTTGGAATGTATAAGTGCTGTTTAAAAATTTCTTAAGTATAATACACAGAGAGTGAACGCTGTTTTTAACATTTTACGATCTGTTGCCGTTGTATACTACAAAAAGCAAAGGTTAAAAAGGGAAATATAATTTTTTCTCTAGAGGTAGATAGAAATGCTGTAGTTATTTTAAGTTTAGATCTATAATTTTGTATTTATATTAGATTAAGTTTAATAGTCCAGACTATTATTAAGATTTAGTAATTAAGATTATAATTAAGGATTAAATTTTTTTCGATAGCCAAAGGTGTTCAAACGCAAGAGACGCCAAACTTTTAACCTTTGATGCAGAATTTTTATTTAACATATTTTTGATATTTTTTTATTATTTTGTATTAATTTTTGGTTAAAATAAGTAAAAAATATTATTTAGCATTTCAGTAATTTATAGTTACGAAAAAACAGCATGAAACACCGGTGTCTTTTTCTGGGCAAAAAGTCAAATTTTCAAAACAATAATTTTTCAAATTTGCATTTATTTGCAGTCAGACCTTAAAAAATAAAAATAAAATAAAAATAAATAAATAAATAAATAAAATAAAATAAACTTATTCTTTATTGAAATTTCTTCAACTTACAAAATTAGTTATTGATAAGTTTTTGAATATCAAAGATCTGTCCAGACATTTTGTAAAAGGTCCATTTTTGTAAAATTGTGAAAAAATTATTCGTAATTTGTGAATATAAAATAAACGTTAAGTCATATTCTTTCAACCAAGGCCCTGCTTTTGTGAATGTGTGCAAATAGGGTCCTGTTGTTGCAAAAAACTTTTTAAATGAGTTTTTAAATTGTAAAGACATACAAGATTATGCTCAACACCGTAAAATTACAATTAAAAAAAATTAAATTTTCAAAAATAAACAGCAATTGCTACTACTAAATTAGAGATGCAACACACAAATATTTGGTATTTAGCCTATACTGCTGAACGCAGAATATTCATTTCGGACGAATAAACGAAGAAGCGTCTGCTGAAGACAAAGCTTAGTTCGTTTACATCTGTCTTTCTTTTTTCCCGCCCCCCTTGGAAGGGTTTATTCCATTAACAAAACAATAATGAAGATTAACAACTTTCTGAAGGGTCGGTTTTTAAGTTAAAATATTTTAAGATTGTTTTTTATGATTAAAAAAATACCATAATATGTTTTGCTTGCAATTAGAGTATCAGAAAAAAAAATATATATATATAAAAGGAACAGTGGTATCACCTGCGTCAAAGGGTTAATATAGATAGGATTGCGCTTTAAGTCCCAAAGAACGTTTAACCTGAAAGTTCTATTATCTTAGTTGCACCTTCCAGAAATAATCTTATCTTTTTTTTATAAGTTCGTTAAGCAGTTATCAGAATTTGACTAGGAAATTGTGTCTGTCTCTAATATCAATAAATATGTCATGAAACTGTTTGTATTGCTTTGACAGTAGCCAAAATCGATAATTTTTCAGGAAGCGAGTAGCTCGTAAATATATGAAGCAGACTTCGTCAGATAATCTCGTTATTTTCTTCTCAATTTTTAATTTGGCGATTGAATATGTCAACAAACTGCTTTATGTTATCAGCTTGCGCTTGGTTCTGTCTTTTTGTTTGATTTTCCTTTTACTTCAAGAAATTAATGATTTACTAAGATTGTGGAATTAATTAATTTCTTAATTAAAATCTAAAATGCGTGTTATTTGCTACTGCTTTACTTTTCATTCTTATCCTATTAAATTGTTGCTATGGTATAGTGTGGAAGTCTCTGAATTTCTTGGAAGAGGCCGCATTCCAAAATTATTTCGATTTTTATGTATATTAAGATTTTTTAGGCCCCTGGGATTTGCATACTTTTATCATGGGCGATTTTTATAAAATACGTTCGTTAAAATTGTATGAAACTCATTTTGTAAGATTTCCTATGCTACCCCTGTAGCAAACATTGTGTCGGTAAGTTTTTAAATCTGAACATAGCTCGAAATGCTTTTTTTCGAAAATGAACACAGCGAAAATTCTGAATTTGTCGTAACTGCCGAAAACCTTTTTTTTACGATCCACAAGTAAAGTTAAAATGAAAAGAAAAAGTGGTTCGCGATTTAAGCTGAGTTAAGAACCACTGTGCAAAAGAAAATAATAAAGATCATTTTAACTTATTTCTTTCCGAGAAAAAAATGTGAATGCACATTATTTTTTTGGTACCATAACATGAGACAGATAACAATAGTCTTGAGCTTCTGCATGGATTTGTGGAAAGAGAAAAATAGCTCTTTCCTCAAATTTCTCATGGATTTGTGGAAACTTGATTTTATTTTATTTTTTTACTTCGTGGATAGTTTTTCGAAAAATAGAAAGGCGAGGAGAGACAAACCCTACTTTTCTTTATTTGCAATTGTTTTAGAAAAAAAAAGTGAAAATTACTGTTACCTGATATTGGTAACCTCACTTGTTGCAATGCGTAAATTTGCAGAATTTTCTTGAAATTGCTTTCTAAGAAGCAATTGCTAACTTTAAGGCTTTATTGAAAATCCATAATTTGCGTATTTTCGCTAACGCGTCTTTTAAATTTTTAACGTGTTAGTGATATTTTATTCGCTTTGTAGATTCTATATAAACTTCAAACGATTTACTAAGATTTTTCATTTATTTTTAGAATTTAGTCCTTGTTTATGTGCGTTTTTTTTCTTTCCTATGCCTTTTTTTGGGAGTGTCTCTAATTCGTTTAAATCTGCAAGCTAAACAAACAAAAAAAAAATTATTTTTCAGCTATTATTATTAATCATTATTATTAATAATATTTTTGATCTCAAAATTTCTTAAGTGATTTTTCTACTTGTCAAAATATCCCGTTATTATTAAAGAACTGACCTCGAAACCACTAAGTATAGACGTAAGTGCAGTGTGAGACAGATTACTATTGTGTTATGTCTAAGTCAGGAACCAGTTATGTCTAAGTTAGTATGTTATGTTATATCAGAGAAAGTGCCACTTTCTACAATGCATGCCACTTACAACTTTTCCATCATATTAAAAAATATTAAAAGGTATAAAATTAAATTTATAAGTTCATTCTGGAATTTTTTCTCAAATAGCACACTTTTTACCCCCCATGTAAATTTGGGAAGTGTGATTTTTTATACATATCTAGTAAATAAAACATAAATACTAACTTGAGTTTTATGTTATTGTATTTCATTGTATCATTTTAAAAACTTTTGTGTATCATTTTTAAAAGTTCAATCCATCAGGTTATGTATAAAATAAAAGTGAATAAATTGAAACATTCTTAAACAGTCAGAACGTAATTTGGTTTTTAATTAGTAATTTAACCTAATCTTGTAATAGGATTAGTTCGGTTGGTGTTGTTTCTATAGACATGTGGACTTGACAAGATCGCCAGCCATTGACCTTTAAGAATTAAGTCAGAAAGGAGCGCCTTTCGCCTCCAAGAGAGCACCGCTTACGTGAACGTGCTACTTAGGTCAACCCCTCATCAGATAGATGGCAGCACCACTCTCTCGTGAGGCAACTTCCACAATTTAGACATAGATATGAAGGGGAAGAAAATTTTCTATCACATGATTTTCGATATCACAAATTTTACGAGAACATATATTGCGTGTACAAACTCGGTAGGACTTTGCGACTTTGAAAATCGAACCCTGGCCCCTCCGAACTGAAGTTCGATGCTCTAACCACTGGGGTTAAACGGCAGAGGGTTAGTTTCTGAAGAGACTAACAAATTCAGATATTTTAGGTGTTTATTAATCTTAAACGATACTTACATTTTATTATGTCATAATATAAAACCTATATTTACAAACATATGTTGAACCAAACATGTAACAATATGTGGCCTTCTGTGGCATGTAAATTTGGAAAAATCCTTCTTGGTACAAAATTTTTATAATTAGGATCACTTTTAGTTTAAATAAGATCATTATATTTACTTTTCAATGTTATGAGGTGTCTCACTTTCCGGTGCTGTTTTATTTAATTGTGTACAAGTAGAGTTTTTACCTCATTATTTATTTATCACTTAGGAATTTTATTAGTATTACATATCTCTTAGTAATTTTCCAATAAATCTTTGCCCGACACAGTTAAAATTCTGAAGTGCCACATTATGGTATGCTAGCCACATGTTAGCAAGTTGTCTTATATCACTTTTTGGATCCGATTATTTCATACTAGAAATTGTAATAATTCTCATAACTTTACATGAATAAATTAATCTTAAACGACTGCGGAATTGAACCTTTTTAACAAGTCTATAAGTTGCTATTTTATTCGGTTGTTTTCATTCTCTTCGTCTGTCTAGTTCCTAATATTCGAGAACTATTTTTTTTTTATTTTACATTTTCCTTAACTGTTCTTGAGTTTTGCCGTTGATATTCGGTTTTCTTTGAGTAAATTATTGTTAAAAATTTGATGTAAATAAAGATTAGTTGTTAAATAAATATTATAATTATCATTTTGTTTATTCGATGTATGTTTTTCGTAATAGGCGGAAAACGTCAAATTTATATTTCGGAAAGGTTTTATTGATTTGCTGCTTTGACGTTAAATATTATTACACTTTTTATTAATGTTGAAGGTCATGTAAGTGTCAGTTTATTTTATGTCTGTAATGAATTTGTTATTTATGATGAATGAATGTATGTCATTCGGTTTTTTTTAGAAAATATTGGTAGTATTACAATTTTAGATGTACTTGTATGTTAAAAAATGTCTGTGTAGAACATGTATTAAAATTAGCTTATAAGCATGGAAATATTGTACAATACTTGACAAGTCCTGAGAATTCAAGGACTAATAAATTGAAGTATAAGTTAACTGCCTTCAACTTTCGCTTTAAAAGATGTTTGCAAATGTCAAAAAATATCTCATTTTATTATTTAAGAGTAGATGGTTAAAAATCTGGCAGTTAAAATTATTGCGACAAGTAACGGTTCATAGAATCGTTTGTACTAAATTTTTATTTTTCACGCTTTTTATTGTTTAGTTTTTAAAAATAAAATAATGATAGAATAAAATAATAAGATAGATTTATTTTAAAATAAAAGGAAAAATGAATTTAGAGACATTTTACTTCAATCGATTTTATTCCATTTTATTTTCTCTATCCAGCGGAAGTTCTGAAAGATGTAATTTTAAAGGTATTAAGTAATTTTGGTTTTAAACTGCAGACGATTATTCGTCCAGTTGTTGTGTAATTTTTAAATTGCTGAAAATCGTCTGTTTTCTATTAACAATAATGTTAAATTAACAGCCGTGTTTTCTTTTACTTACATAAAAAATTTTATACGAAATTCTTGCAACATATTTTACGATAAACTTTATAAAAGAAATGAACATATCAGGAAAATTTACCGAAACTCAATATTTTAGTTCTTTCTCTTTCGTGTGAAACCATTGAAATTTTTTTTTTCCCTTTAAGTAATGATTGTTTCTTGTGTTGAATTGTGTTGTTGATCTGATTTGGTTTGAACTCATCTTTCGTGCTCTTAAGCGTGCGTATAATTCATATTGCTTATGTAGATTTTGGGAAATATTTAAGTCCAATGACTCGAACTCTTCATCCGAAATATTCCTCTTCTTAATTTTAGACAATAGCTTTCTTTTTCATGACTTATTTTCTTCTAATATTCAGCTTGGTTGACCAAGTTCAAACAATGTGTTGATAAAACGTATTTTCAGAGACATTGTTTAACAGAAAATATATTTATCGCTTCCTATTTTCTATTATTAATTTTATTCCAGACTGATTCTTTCTACGGGAATTATTATTATTTTTTTTTAAATTTAAATCTTAGATTTATATTAGAATATTTTTTTTGTTGTTCTTAACTGTATGTTTATAATGATGGATGAGCAAAAAAAAAAAAAAATGATTAAGTGATTTAGATTAGGGTCGTTGGTATTTTCTTGCATTAGTATTGGTATTTTCTTGATTGTTACAGAGCTGGCTATTTATTATAAATCAATGTAATGTTATATTTTACACTATTTTTAAAACTAGCAAAAAAATCTTCAACATTTTAAATTAACCAAAGAAACTAATTAGGACTAAAACTTAAATATATTATTATTTAATTTAAAATTTAGCGTGTTTAAAAAGTATATTAGTTAAAAACCAAGTTGTCACGTTGTGAAGCTGCAGCCTGTTGGTTCGTCATCCCATGATCAAAGAATATGTAGGTATGAATAATTTTTTCCGAAATATTTTTCTAATTATTGTGACCCTAGAAGTTTTAAGAAATCTTTTAGAGATCATATTACCGCCACTGATTATTTACCATTAACATCTGTAAAGCTAGTTTGGCCATTGCCACGCCCTTCTTGTAAATTATAAAATAATGTAAAAAGAAATTATTTTCTCATCGAAAATTTATATTTCTCCCGATTCTGGGAATTCTTTCAGGGATTTTATTACCGCCTCTGGTTATTTAAAACTAGACTATAAGTAAAAGATCTGGATGTAAAATCAGTCTACTATATAACCAATTAAAATAAATAAATAAAAACTACGTGTTTTCAATTTGAAAATTATGCAACGCTGGGAAATAACTAAACTGCCCGGCAAATATGTTCTTCTCATTGGCACCACAGCCCAGGATGGACCTTGGCCTTCTCAACAAGCCTATGCCAAGACATTCTTCCCTTAACCAAGGTTCTCCAGTTTATTATCTTTAAAACTTGTAGGTCCTTTTCAAGGCAGTCTAAAAATCTTAGGTTTGGTCGTCCTCTTTTTCTTGTACCTGTTGGCCTGGGACAGAAATTTTTTTTGGTTGTCCTGCTATCCTCCATTCTTATAATGTGGCCTGCCCATTTAATCCTTTGAATTTTGATAAATTTATATGTTACTGAACTGTTACTTACTGCAAATATGTTACTGAAATTATAAGTAATATATAGTAATTTCAGCGAAAAAAAAAAGCTTTTATTTTTATATTAAGAGCAATTTTTCATAACCAGAAGCCAATCCAAAGAGTTATTAAAATTTTAAATGTTTGCCTACTATCTTATCTTATCATATTATCACGATATCAAAGTAATGCAAATAAATACTGGAAAATATAACAATACAGGAGTTTTAAACTATTCCACACCTTATCACCAAGTGATCAAGATAAGAAGTGATATACTTTTGTTACAATTCCAATTCCGATAATTCCATTATATAACTTTCTTTTACTTTTGATTACTTTCCAAATCTTGATGAAATGATATCTAATAATGATGAACAGATAAATGTGTCAACCGATGTCGAATTCTGTGAAGGTAGTTAATCTATCTAGATCATAACACAGACCTTTAAGGCTTTATTGGTTTGATAAAAAAAAAAGTTTCTTGAGTCAGTTCAGCTGGAGTGAGAGCAGTATCATTAAAAAGATTATTAAGAGGGGATAAAAATATCTTCGACTTTTAGTTTTCCCCATTTCGATATTTTATTCAAGCCATGCTTTATTTCTTCATTTACATATTCACCTTTTACCCATAAATCGTTTGCTTTTTATTTAAAATCGTTTTTTAAACTATTTTACCTTATGATGATGTTATGATTGTCTACAATTTAACATTATTTAAATCTGATTTTTTTAAAAAAAATAAAACATTTGATATGTATATGCAAGGGTGCCACTCTTCAGTCCTGGGGACTGAAATCAGTCTTGAGAAAAAATCAGTAGTCTAAATTTCATCAACTAATATTTATTTTCCATTTGTTATTTTTAAAATTAAAATGTTCTTTTTCCCTTAAAAATTTAGTAAACAATTTTCTGTAAAAATATAATGCATTTTAATGTAAACATTGTTATTTTTCATAATTATTGCAAAGTGATCAAGTAGATTTCTTTTTTTTTTAAATAAAATACTTGATATTTGTAAATATTTTTTGTAATTTCTTTGTAATAAAATTTATTTAATCTGTTTTAATTTTATTTTTTTCAATTTTTTTAAAAAAAAATTACGCATTAGTAAATTAAAGAGGATAATCACTATTTAACAACTATTATTGAGTTTGCTAATTGGTGCAACATATTTTTGATCTGCAGTTTTAACTATGTGAAATCATATCAAATTTTTGATTAAATTTTGGTTTTTACTTATCGAACAACATAAATTTAACTGTCTTTCTCTTCACCTACGAAAGTTTGTAAAAATTGCAAAAATATTTTATCATGATCAAACTAACTTAATGAAAATCATGGGGCAGAACGGCTTATGTCCATTTTTCACAAAACTGGCCATTGGATCGTAATATGCCACATTATTAGCATTACTAAGTTGTGACTAATCAATAACCAGAAAATCGGTTCTCTCTGAGAGTTATTACATAGTGAAGATCGGCAGTGCTGGGGAAAAAGATATTCCTGTCCCCGAATTCGTTTGTTAGTTACTGTGCGAATTGCTTGAGTAAATTCGCACACAATACTGTGCGAATTACTTGAGTAACAGCTTCTGTGCAAAAAGCTGTTACTGTGCAAATTCGTTTATTTATTTATTTTATTTATTTTTTTTAAAAAATTTTATTGAATCTCAAAATCAGCTATCGTGGACGCAACTGTTCTTTCTTCTTGATCTTGCAAATGTTAATTTATAATTTTTTTAAAATAAATATTGTTGTTTTATCAATTCATATGAGACTGTCATCCTGTTATTATCTTGTATTTTTAAACAGTTCATTAAAATATTTGCTTATGTGCAGAATGCGTTATGTAATTACGTAATTAATGCGTTATGTAATAACTGCGTTATGTAATTTGAATAAAAAGACACATTTTTTTAAAAAAATTATTTCGCTTTTCAAGGTTTCCCACATAAAACATATTCATTATAAAAACACTCACGAAAGATTTAAAATTTCTAAGAAACGGGATTTTCTTGTATTATTAAAGTCTAATACCAATAATTTGTTTCTGAATTAAAAGCATATGTCGTTGATGCCGTGCCAAAAAACAAGTATCGGTCAATTTTTAAAGTGGCAGATAATTTTTGTTTTTAATTTTTTTTGTTGAAAAAAATATCTTTTAAGTTGAATTTGTAACAGATAGAGCTGGGTTAATAACATTAAAAGCGTGTAGAGTTTTCTAAGGAAACCGCAAGAAAGTGAAATGTGATTATTATAAACACTGTTTAGTTTCGTTCGACAGTCAAACGGACTGTGATGTTTTTAATCCTGCCTCTTTGCAATTCCTGCTAATATGAATTTGGCATTTTGACTTTCAATTCTCAGCCTATGTGAACCGTAGTATACTAAATTCAACTTTTTTTAAAAGATTATTATTCTGCCAACTGGTGTTACTTATATAATTACTAAAAGTGGTACTTTTATATATTTTTTTTGCCAAGTATTTTTTTGTTAGCTTATCTCATAAAATTGAACACCATTTAAATTATCGACAGTCAAACGGACTGTGATGTTTTTAATCCTGCCTCTTTGCAATTCCTGCTAATATGAATTTGGCATTTTGACTTTCAATTCTCAGCCTATGTGAACCGTAGTATACTAAATTCAACTTTTTTTAAAAGATTATTATTCTGCCAACTGGTGTTACTTATATAATTACTAAAAGTGGTACTTTTATATATTTTTTTTGCCAAGTATTTTTTTGTTAGCTTATCTCATAAAATTGAACACCATTTAAATTATCGACAGTCAAACGGACTGTGATGTTTTTAATCCTGCCTCTTTGCAATTCCTGCTAATATGAATTTGGCATTTTGACTTTCAATTCTCAGCCTATGTGAACCGTAGTATACTAAATTCAACTTTTTTTAAAAGATTATTATTCTGCCAACTGGTGTTACTTATATAATTACTAAAAGTGGTACTTTTATATATTTTTTTTGCCAAGTATTTTTTTGTTAGCTTATCTCATAAAATTGAACACCATTTAAATTATCGACAGTCAAACGGACTGTGATGTTTTTAATCCTGCCTCTTTGCAATTCCTGCTAATATGAATTTGGCATTTTGACTTTCAATTCTCAGCCTATGTGAACCGTAGTATACTAAATTCAACTTTTTTTAAAAGATTATTATTCTGCCAACTGGTGTTACTTATATAATTACTAAAAGTGGTACTTTTATATATTTTTTTTGCCAAGTATTTTTTTGTTAGCTTATCTCATAAAATTGAACACCATTTAAATTATTTTGGTTTATCATTGCTGAAGTATTTAAATATCTGTAATTAGATATTTTAATAAAATAATTTGTGAGTCAAATATATGTATTTCTTTTATTTGTCTTGTTACTACTCAAATTTTTGTTTAGTATGGTTGTATTTGCGGTACGCCAATCAAATCGATGATTGTGTTTGCAAACATAATTATCGAATGAAGAAAAAGTTTGATTTTTTTTCATTTGCAATTATCCAAGTTATTATTATTTTTTCAAGTTTAGGAATTTATTAAGAATTAAAACATTTTAACATATTTAATTGTTTTAGACTAAAATTTGTATCAAACAATATTTGTTAAAGCTGATGGTGTCTCACACGCTTGCATGGCTTTAAACAATCAGTGTTACCCATAATCTACAATTTACTTCTTTTAAAACTGTATCAAAGTCAGTTTTGTGTACATTTTAACTACTGTTAAGTTTATTCTAAGTTTAAAAAAAAAACAGTTTAAAAAAAAAAATAATAATTAACCCGGGTGGGTTTTGTTGAGCTTTTCTGGGTTTTTTAAGATATCTAATTTAACACTTTTTAGATTTAATTTTTAATTCAAAAGAGAACAATTATAATAAAAAGAAAATTTTTAAGCAAAAATAATGATTAAATTATGTAGTACCATCTTTTCATGCTGGTATTAATTAATAAAAGACTCTTAAATTAATTCATTCCTTGAGTAAAAATAAAATCATAATATTGGGATCAGAGAACTATGCTGTTTTCTGTTTTATTCATTTATTTTTAAAAATTCATCATAAGTTATAGCTTCATTTTTTGGTTATAAAGTAAGCCTTTTACAGGCTAACTAACCACAGAACTACTGTTTATTTAACAATTTTCTTAGCAGTTTTAGGAATTACTCTTTAAACTATGTATTTGTAGTTAGTTTTGATCTGAAAATTCGAGAATCAATATATTTAAGATATAAATCTATTTCACTTTTATTTTATTCTTTATTAATCTATTTTGATTATGTTTATAAGAGCCAAAAAAAGAAGAAAAAAAAAGCGTTTGAGCCCGGTTTTTATAGTTTTTTTTAGGTTTGTGGGTGGGTCAAGAACCCTAAATTCATTACTTATTATTTAATTATTTATTATATTATTATTTATCTTTTTTGCTCACACAAATAGAGCGGCTCTTTAAACTAAGTATTTATAGTTAGTTTTGATTTGAAAATTCCAGAATTAATACATTTAAGATATAAATCTATTTCTCTTTTATTTTATTCTTTATTAATCTAATTTGATTATGTTTATAAAAAACCGAATAGAAAAAAAAAGCGTTTGAGCCCGGTTTTTATTGGTTTTTTTAAGGTTTGTGTGTGGGTCAAAAACCCTGAATTTATTACTTATTATTTATTATATTATTATCCATCTTTTTTGCTCACACAAATAGCTTGATTTTTCTGAACGAAAAATTTAGTGTATGAATTGTTGGTCTTTGATTATTGCATTGAATTCTATTATGTTAAATATATTTTATTTGTACATTGAATTAAATTTGCTTTTATATTTTTCAGTTTTCTTGACATTTGTGAATTGCTATAGTATGAAATGGGTTACTCGAATACAAGATAGTTTTGCGTTTGCTAAAATATTAGCTCTTCTAGTGATTATTTGTGCCGGAATGTACTACTTAATATTTGGTAACATGAATTTTTTAATTATTATTACTTGTAATTCTTGTCATGCATTGTTTGTTGTTTTTAATACTAAAAGCTTAGATTTTTAGGATTTGCATAATTACTTGAAACAACACAACAAGGAATAAATTTTTATTCTTTTTAGTCACGCTTATTTTTATAAAAAAAAAAGTTTACCCTGATTGCTGTATCGTTTTTTACCTATTATTATTTACCGTTATATAAGAAATTATTATATACCGTTATTTACCATTATACCGATCATGGGCTACAATAGTGAAACAACTCAAAAAACACGAGTTTTGAACTAAGAACAGTTGTAAGTAGGAAAATACACATTCTTTCAGCAGCAATACTTGCACAACTCATAATTCAACTTGAAGGTAATCTTCGTTTAAGCAAACGAAAGCATTTCTTATACATTTTGCTTAGCAATAAAAACTTTAAACCCTTTATCTCAAAACTTGATTTTTTGAGTTGTGCCGCTATTGAAGCCCATGAGGGATCTAAGAAAATAATTAATATAAAATTTTATAATATCGTTTTAAAGTATCATGTTGAAGGGCATGCACTTACCAATGAAGTTCAATAAATTTGATTGAATTACTTCTTTGTTTATTATTATGCTAATTATTTAGTCCACCAATACTTCATACTTTCTGGCTAATAATACTTAATACATCTTAGTTAATAATACTTAGTACTTCTGATTTATACTTTAAGTAATAAAAATGTTGATGCAAATGATGGCAGATTAATAATAAATACCTATAACTACACAATAAAAAAAGATGTTTGGACTTTTAAAATTTTTTCGGTCTTTAACATTAAAGTTTTTTGGGCATGTAAAGTCTGAATAAAACTAATCACTGTAAACTAACATGCCTGGATGGGCATGTAAAAATTTTTAAACTTTTGTGTCCTGCTGGGAAATAACTATATAATGCTTAATTTTAAATTTTGATGAAAACTTGATTTTTTGTGATTGTGATATTTTTTTTTAAATTATTTTTTGACTTATGATATTATAACTTGTGATATTTTTTATTTTTTGTTGTTTCTCCTTTGAAATTCTTTTAGCTCATAAGTGTTTGAATTTTTTAATAATTTATGCTGCTTATAAACTCTTTCAGTTCAACTACCTTATAAATATTTTATTGTCATCTGCAGAGAAAAGAAAAACATTTTCGGTTTTAGAGCAAAAACTTCAAGTAATGTTAGCATTGTTTTAAAGACCTCATATTCTTCATTTAGATCTTTCAACATAAATTACAAAAATTAATGTTGATTTTTCTCATTTTGTAATATAATATAATTTCAAATAATGTATAAAAACAGGTTTATTTTTTACATACTATTATTTTTATTTGTAAAAATTTACTTTTCAATTTTTGTCCCCTGAAATCCAGATGTATATTGTTCTTTGCTTTTTATATATATACATAAAAAAACATGGTAAAATGGGCAATTGTGATAATAATCTTTAATTCAAAGTGTTATAACTTGGATATTCTTATAAAAGTTTAATTATTAACTAAAGGAAATTGCATCAAAAATATATTTGTATTAAAGCTAAAATAAAAATGATATGATGCACATTTAATTCCCCTCCCCCCCCCCCAAAAAAAAGACTGTTAGCATGCTTTGAGTCGGAATGGCTCAAATATACGTAGACATTATTTTAAATTTAAGTCAATGTATTATATCTATCATATTTTTTATGTACTCTTTTAATTTTTAGGCAGTACAAAAAATCTTTCAAATGTTATGGAAGATACTTCCTGGAATTTTTCTGATCTTTCTTTGGCTGTTTATTCAGGAATGTTTTCTTTTTCTGGATGGTAATTAAGATCTTTTATTTCTTTTTTATTGTTTTCTTTTAAAAACTAGTGTTAATTTCATTCATAAAATCTAAAGAAATCGATGCGTAAATATTAAAAGCAACTTTTTATTATTTGTTTATTATTATTTATTATAATTATTATTTATTATAATTATTATTTATTATAATTATTATTTGTTATTATTATTTATTTTGAAATATATTATTAAAATGTTGAGAAAACTATTAGTATGATGACTAAAAAATATTTTTTTTGTGTTAAATATAAATATATTGTTGAAAAGTTGATTATATGTTTTATTACTATACTTTGGTCGGGGGAAATAATGAATTAATAAGTTTCAAACATGATTTTTGGCGAATGCGGGGTTTATTATGTAAAATCAGAGTTTAGATCATATAAATCAGATGTTTAAAAGAAAACTTTTATTAAGTATAATTGACTTAAGTTTTGTTATTTTCTGTTACAAAATTTTATTAATTTTTGTTAATTATGTTTTTAAATGTTTCTTTTGAGGTATACTGTTTTATTTGATAAAGTTTAAATATTTATTTTAACCATTATTTTCTGCCAGTTTCAATTAAATATATATTTTCTTTGTTTATTTATTGTATATGTGATTAGCCATTGCTAGTCAGGGAAGACGAAATGAATAAATGAATAATAATTTGAAATGAATAAAATTGCTTTTATTTCTCAGATTTATTTATTTTTGAGTTATACAATTTTAACATTTTATAAAATTTAAGTATCAAGCTATTTTAACTAATAATTTTTACCAGTTATTATTAAATATTCATTTCATTGTTTTTTCAAATATATATGTAGCTAAGAACTGCTAGTTGAAGGTGCATATTTACTTGAGATTTATAGATTTTTTTACGTAATATTTCTTTGTTGTGCTATTTATGTTTTATTATAATGATTATTTACATTGAGTAATTAAAATAGTATACAATATTTAAGATGAAAGGATCAATGATTTTTAATATGTAATTGTAATAAATGTGTACATTAAATTATACATCGAATTGAGGGAAAAGATAAATGCAAATAAGTGAATTGTGAAAATGATAGGAAATACAATCTGATGCTGATTACATAAAGCATAATCTTATGTGAGTCGTTTAACATACTCTGACACCAATGAAATATTGTGTTGCAGGTAACTTTTTTATTAGCAAGTCCTATTACTGAACATGGTTGCTTCGAAATTTCAAATATTAAATTGTATGTATTGACGAGGCTTTTTTTTCGTTGTTGCTTTAACAACTTTCAACTTTCACATATAAATTTTGACCAGTTGAAGTTTAAGGCAAAAAATATTTTTTCTTGAGTTAACATATATATATATACACAATCTTACATGAGCAAAATATTAGATGACAGAACCTCACCCTAACTAATACTTTTTTTAACAGTCCTCATTTTTCTAACTCTTTCCTAAGTATAATAACTCAAAGAATTTTAAATAAATTTTGTTAACTTAGCATTTTTTTTTTTTTTTTTTTTTTTTTTTTTTTTTTTTTTTTTTTTTTTTTTNTTTTTTTTTTTTTGCTTGGGGCAACCTACACAATTTTATTTTCATTAAATTTTATTCAAATTTTGGCCAATTACAGTTTAAAGCATACCATTGGTTCCTACTTGTAGGATTTTTGATTTATAATTTTTCGTTTCAAACAGGAAAAGAAAAAAAAAGGTGTTAAAGTGGTAAAACTTTTCATTCAGGCTGATGTCAGATTGATACAAAATAAATTAAAGCCAGTATGAAACCTAATTGTTGAACCAATTTGCAAGAAAATGATAAATAAAAAAAAATCTTAGATAATGCTTATTGACTGCAGTGGATTTAACCTTGTTTTCAGGCATAGTTTTGTGCTTGTAATATCATTCTTACTTATTACAAAATCTTTTGAAAAAGAAAAAATTTAAATTTTGATTACCTTCATTTTTAAATTATAGCTCCCCGACTCTACAACTTTTGCTTAAAAAAAGTGAGAAAAGAACAGTTTTTAAATTTATTTTTAAAGAAAAGAAATGTTTTTGCAGTAATAGTTCACAATTGGGGTCCCCTCTCATTTTTAGCGTTTTGCAAATAAACAAATATATATGTAAATAGACCAAGAACCGGTTACATAAAGGCAAACAAAAGTTATGCTGACCCGAAGGTGACGTCAGTGAAGGCAAAGACCAGAAATGGGGTTAATGCCAAACCAAGGGAGTCCCAGATTCTACTCTATCGTTTTTGCTTATTTATTTATAAATGAAAAGCATTAATTTTTAATTTACTAAGTTGTCAAAAGTTTTGTAATGGTTGTTATTTACTTGTGTTTTTGTTTTTAGGAATGCACTTAATTTTGTAACAGAAGAAATGAAAAACCCTGTAAGGTAATATATTTCCTTTTTTAGTTTAGTTAACAATCATTTTAATTTATTATTCCCTTTATTAACTAAAATAAATGTGCTTTTTTTAAAAAGAAAGTTATTGAATCTTTAGCCTCATATTTTTCGTAACATCTATAAAATTATTTTTTGATTTTTCAGAGATTTACCTCGAGCAATTTACATATCTATTCCACTAGTTTCTGTGATCTACCTTATGACAAATGTGGCCTATTTTTCTGTTTTGACAAAAGAAGAAATACTTGCTTCTAGTGCCACTGCTGGGGTATTTATTTCACTTCTGTTTGTTTTACTTTTATTCTTTATTCCTTGATTGGTTATTGTACAGGGTTAGTGTGCAAGAATGATCATATATGTAGTTTAGTGTTATATATACATATACAAAGTAGTTATATTTACAAAACTACTACGCATACACAGTTGTTTATTTTTGTGCTAATGTTAAATTCATTTGTTAATGAAATCCTCTGTCAAGTTAAATTACAGTTCTTCATTAAATTAAAAATTATAATCAAATTATTGGATAACAAGAGTAAAATTATTGTGCAATAATAGCAGTAATTATCCTTAGCAGCTAAAAGTTGTTGCTACATAAACTGCCCTAAAAATCGCTTCAAAAAACTCAACACCCAATTATTCTTACTTCAATTAAATAGTTTTTTTGACTCAAGTCTTTGATAACTATTTAGTTTTCTGTATTTTTTTCTTTTCAAATGTGTCATTCAGTAGTTCAGTTGAGTGTTTTTTGTATTATATTTGTCTAAGCCAATTTTGTGTTTGTATATATCTATATATATGTTACGGCCAAAGCCTGAAGTCGGACAGATCGCGAATTAGCCAAGAAAGCTGTAAATTGGCTGGCCAAAGTCCGAAATTTTCTTGATTGCATTTAAAACAAAGTAAAAACTTGTCTATTTTTTATATTTTTAAATTAGAAGATTTACATTTTTAAATTAAAAAGGAAAACAAAATTGGCAATATTAGCAAATAAACTTTTTAATAAAACAATTAAATAGACAATTTAATAATGATTATTAAATTAATGATTATTTAATAGACAATTTAAAAACTTCTATTTTTTATATTTTTAAATTAGAAGATTTGTAAGAATTATTTATATAATTATAGAAGGCCGCCAAAGTAAAATGTTCACTGATCGTTTAAATTATTTCACACTTTAGCTGGCCACTTCGTGATCTGGCCGGCCAATCCCCGAAATCAAGAAAATTTCAGGCTTTGGCCGTAACATGTACACATATTGAAAACTATAATTAAATTATTGGGTAAAAAGAGTAAAAGTATTGTGTGATAATAGCAGTAATTATCTTAAACAGATAAAAGTTGTTGTCATAGACTGCCGTATACTATATATACTCTTATATTGATAAAAGCATGTATTTTTGCTGGTTTTTTTCTTGTTTAAACTTAAAGGTTAAATATTTGTGAAACTATTTTAAAAGGATTTTAATAAATTAAAATATCAAATGTATGAAGCAGTTACATTTGTAATTTGATTTCATTTTTTTTCTTTGTAAAGTAACAATAAATTTTAAAAGTAGGCCAATTAACTTAAAAGTATTACCTTGAGGGGGAGGAACCCTGTCATATTAAGTTGAGGACAACTATGACAAAATCAAGCAACATTTATTACCAACTGAAACATAACAATAAGATAAAAACAGAAAAGTAAAAGTTAAGTATGAGTGTGCACAGAGCAATGTTCGAAGCTTTTTAAATATTGAAGAAAGGTACAAGTTTGCCGATCCTGTGTACGTCATCCAGCTGATTCCTTTGGCGACTACGCACCATGCCTGGTGCTGCAACCTAAAAGACCTTTTAAACCAATTTAAATTTTAAAAACTCTAATTAAAAGATTATAAGTCTAAGTCTTTTGCTGAGAATTACACCAGCCACAGTTTTATGCTTTTTAAAATATGTTTGGGATAAAAATAATAAATAAAAAAAAACGTTAGTTTAAACAACAGTTTGTTTCGGAAAACTTCAAAAAATGTAAGTAAAAAATGTTTAAATTACTAAGCGAAAAATTCAGGTTAAAACTTAATTTATTTTTAAAAATCGGGGTTACCTTAAAAATACTGAGATTTTCTCCTCTAAGATACCTTCCGACTCCAAGGAGTGTTACACACAATCATGCATGTGTATTAAAATTGTTGAATAGTTATTTGTTTTGTATTGTATCAATGTACGTACATATCAAATTTCATTAAAACTGCTCCGGTAGTTCTAGAGATAATAGACCAAGTTTGCAAATTCTCTTAACTTCTTACACCAGTGTGTTTTAAGTTTTATATTATCATAAAACTTGAATTTCATTAGTTTTATTCATTATTATATTTTAAAATTTTTTTTTTTTTAAATGTTATGTTTGTTTCTATAGGCTTTTGGTGATAAAATATTAGGAGTAATGTCTTGGATTATGCCTTTATGTGTCGCATTATCTACATTTGGTGGCCTCAATGGGGGTATATTTTCATCATCAAGGTATATCAATTTGCATATGTGTATGAATATGTGACTTTTTCCCATTTAAATATCAGTGAAACAAAAAAAAAAGTAGGGTTTTCTTGTATAATACACTTCTGTACTAACGCAGAGATGATTGTGCTCCAGAAAAAATCCGGATTTCCGGATTTTTCGCTAACCGATCACACTTATATATAAAAACTCTTGTATATTTTATTTAAAAATATTAGTACTAGAATTTATACTTGCCATTTCTTTCATTTGTAATGGCATTTGTTTCATTTCTGGCAGAATAATAAATGTGATTAGAGATAAAAATGAACTTATACATAATTATTCATTTAAATTAGGCTGCATATGATTTATTTAATACTTCATGTTTTGAAATTATCAATGATTTAAAATTATAAAGACATAAATTTTTTTGAAATGCGTCATAAAGGATTTTACTCGAGAAATTTTCAGGATTTTCAAGTTGGTAACAACAAGTAACGTAACATGCTAAGTTTTAATTTTTTTACTATACACTATTGTCAAATATATTAAGTATTTAACAATCTATGACTAAGATTAACCAAAGATGTTAAACTATGTTTTAGTGGTACAACGAATTTCTTTTTAATTTTTATTAAGCATTTTAAAATTTTTTTGAAAAAATTTTACAATTGTTATCAATATATTTTAGCATTATGCTATTGTTCACTACTTTAATTTATAAGAGTGTTTCAGATGCTGATAACATTTATGTATGAATTTTTACTTCTTTTGTATTTGAATCTTTTGCCATTTTAATCTTTAAATGGTTAAGATAAGAAGGGGGAATTTCTCCCTAACTTCCTTAAATTTCTTAATTCTACTTTTTTTCCAAATTCATTAAAATGTATTAAAAAGTCAAATTTAGTGAAAGTGTATATCAATGTATGTAATCTAACAAATAATAAATGTCATTAATTTTGTCTCCAATATTGTAATATAAGGGCAAGAGTAAGTTTAATATTAATTTTTTTTTTTTAATTTTAACTAGCAGAAGTACAAGTTTCTGTATTTCTAAACACCTTTATATCTAAGACCATAAGCTCTTCTATTTTAAACATTTTCTAACTTATCCTTTTACTGTAAACCTAATATTCTTGAGGTATTCTTTTCTTTTCTAAGTTTATTGAACTATGTTTTTATTGATGCAATATCTATATTATTTTCCTTTCTCTTCAGATTTCTCATCTGAATTAATTCCAACCAAATTGGTATGTGCTCTGTTGTGCATCTGTGTTTCTTTATTGCTTTCTTTAGTTAGAGTAGTGTCATGTGCATGCTTTTTTTTCTTTGCTGTAATACTTTTAATTCGTCACACTCTTTTTCAATAAATGTTGCAGTTATACACGGCAAGGAAAAGCTCGGAAATAGTTTAAGAAATAAATTTAAGATCAAAAATAAATAAATCAACATCTGTAGTTTTCAGACTTGGATCATCCTGATCAGGATGAATCACTGATCATCCTGATCAAAGGGCACTCAGACTGATCCAGTTATCGAAAAATCTGGCTGAACGGACGATTGTAAAAACCACAATTAGAAAAAATTGTGATTTTATTTTAAAAAAAAATTTTTAAATCTTAAAATCAAATTTTCTTCCTTTTTTTCTTTTTACATTTACCAATCAAAATTCTGTAAAATGTATCAATAATGCTTAGTATTTTAAAAAATATGGCTAAAAAAATTCGAAATCTCTAATTAAATTGGTTAAAATTATTACAAAACTGATAACTAAATGACTAAAATTATAGGTATTTTTGTTCAAGCACAACACTGTCATGAGTTTGTAAAGACCTAAGTCCCATTTTGCCACTTAGATATAAAATGCAGATCAAATTTAAACTTATATTGATCAAGAAACATTAAAAATAAATAAAAAAATTGAATTGCTCTTGAGCGAAAAGTTTTCCTTCATTATTTTTTTCTTCTCAAACTGCATGTTTCGTAAGCTTTAAAAGTACCTGTATTTAATTATTAATAGCAAATTATTTTATAAACAACTTATGAAGATTATAGTTTAAAAGTCATCTTAAGCCACATCACTTTTATCTTTATTATTTTTATCACCAAATAATTATTTACATTCATTCCTCTCTCATTATTTCTATTGATAAAACCTTCAATGTCATTGAAAATTTTAAAAATAACATAAAATAAGTGATTTATATCAATGATTTAAAAAAAAATAAATTAAGTGAATTATCTTGCTAACTCTAATTTCTCGTCCCTCTTTTTTTCATACTAATGATTTGAATTTGCATTTTGCTCTTGTTTGCAATACTGTTGTTTTCTTTTGCAAACAGTGCCAATTGAACTCATTTTAATCACCTTTATTCACCTTTTAATCACCTTTAACACTTCATTGTAACTTCCTATTCCCATCAAAATTTGAAATTCCAAAATCAATTTATCTGTATTTTTATTTGATGGCAATTATTATATTCCTTGGAGTCTCCTTTGAAGAACGCAAAGTTTCAAAAGAAAGGAATTTTTCTAGAGCATTCATTTTAGCGAATCTGAAGATAAAGAATGATTTCTTGAAAAAAACATTTTTGGAGAGGGTGGGAAAAAATGCATGATCCTTATTCTTGATTGGTCTGATTAATATTAATTGGACAATTCAGTTAATCGCATACCCGATAGAGACGCTCTACTGCAATGTTTAGAAATTTTGAGTTGGATCTCGGGCGCATTGGGATTTGCCTTATTTTTAACTTTGATTTTTCAAACCAGGGGTCTGTTTAGAATAAATTTGGGTTCGTTAACGGACCCTTCACGAAATATCTTTTCATAAAAACAGGCCCTTGACAAAATATTTTAACTTAAAAACGGACCCTTCACAAAATAATTTATCTTTTAATCGGACTCTTCACAAATTTGTTTATCTTCATTATTGTTTTGTTAATCGAATAAACCCTTCCCAGGAAGGGTGGGGGAGAAAGACAAATGTAAACGAACTAAATTTTGTCTTCGGCAGACGCTTCTTCCTTTATTCGTCCGAAATGAATATTCTGCATTCAGCAGTATAGGCTAAATACCAAATATTTATATGTTGCATTGCTAATTTAGTAGCTGCAATTGCTGTTTATTTTTTAAAATTTTTATTTTTTTAATTAGAATTTTACAGTGTTGAGCATAATTTTGTATGTCTTTACAATTTAAAAACTCCTTGAAAAAGTTTTTTTGCAATAACAGACCCTATTTGCACAAATTCACAAAAGCGGACCCTGGTTGAAGGAATGTGACTTAACGTTTATTTTATGTTCACAAATTACGAGTAATTTTTTCACAATTTTACAAAAGCGGACCTTTCACAAAATGTCTGGACAGACCCCTGCAAACAGAATGATTCTTAGATGCATGATAAGATAACCTTTAATTTGTTATACCTAAATGATTTATATTTTGGGTATGGTGCTAATTCAAGCTTTTAATTAGTATGATGTTTAATACATCGTAACTTTTTTTTTGTGGCAAAAGTCTTAATATTGTAATGCAGGTGTAAGCCCCTTGCCTTTAAAATTTATATTTATTAAAGGTCTACTAATTCATATTTCTTTGAAATTGATTTATTGCACACAATTGCATATGAAATTTTTTTTTAATTTGAAAGTTGATGTTTTTTTCTTCATTTTTCTTTAAAGTTTCCATACTTTTTCTTCACACTGTATATAACTTGTAATCTTTTCTTTCAAAAGAAAATATTTTCTTTGTTTCTTAAATATCTGTATTACATTATCTCAGATCACTTGATTAATTACATGTTTGTGTTAGTAAGAGTTCAATTTCATAGGTTCGTTGATGTGTTATTATTATTTTACTTATTTATTTGTATCATAACCTTATTGTCAATCATTGAACAGAAAACCAACTGCATTATTTTCTTTTTCCACTTGATGTTTTTGCTTTCTAGCATATTTTACTTAATATATTTTCTCTTTTTTGTATCAATAGAAAAACTAAATTTTGTAAATAACATTAATATAAATGTCTAAGTATCTGTGCATGATTGTTGTTTTGAATATTTTGATTTTAATTATTTATTATACAATTTAATGTACATAGCTTGAATAAGTAAAATTACACTTAAAATATATCACTTTTGCATATTAAAAATCTTCCGTAATAAAATTAAAGATTGCATGAATGCAAATTTTGCTGTACTTAGCATTTAATTCTAACTGTATAACAAAAACTGTTTTAGATAGCCACAAATGTACATAATTTACTCATTTGAGGAACAACTTAGTACGCTCTGCAAACTAGATGCCCAATCAGTAAACTACAATACTAAATCTGGGTCTGTTTGAATGAAATCGACAATTATTGTCTTGTGGATTTCGACAATAATTGTTAGCAAACAAGTAATTAAGAAAATTTAAATAAGTATCAGTTTATATAACGTGGGCAGGAATTCAAGGGAAATGCCGATAGTAGCATGCAAAGATATTTCAGCAATGGATTGCTATGCAATTCTCAATCTTTATGATCCGCTCCAAGTTTATATACGAAGTTCCAGTACATCCTGTGCGCAAATTCTTTTTTATAATAAATATCAATGAAGTTTGCTTAAATTTTATAATAAAAATGAAATTGTGTTCTGTTGTTGTAGGTTGTTTTTTGTTGGAGCTCGTCAAGGTCACTTGCCTAGTATCGTATCCATGATAAATTTAAATCATTCCACACCTGCACCAAGTCTAATTTTTCTTGTAAGCATTTTGGCTATCTGTATCTATAATTATTTAAATTTTTGTATTTATATTTTTTCTTGTTTTCATGCATCTTTTTTCTTTATTTCTAGGCTATAATGACTATTTTATATTTATGGGTTGGAGGCATATATGTCTTGATCAATTTTACGTCATTTATTGAAGCTCTTTTTATTACTCTGACTATAGCTGCTCTACTTTATCTTCGTATACGCGCTCCAAAGATGGAACGACCTATTAAAGTATGCATTAAAAAGTTGTTTTTGTATTTTGTTTTCTTATTTTATTAATGATTATAAACCTGTGTAATTTAATTACCACCCTTGATGTACATTTTTTGGTAGTCTTACTAGAAAAGTCATTTAAATGTATGATGAATATGTCATGTTAATTTAAGTAAGCATGTGTGGGGGGGGGCGGAGTTATCGACAATGCCAACCTTCATCTATCAAAAGGTACTTCAAGATTGAATCAAGCTAGCATGTCTTATATACCAGTGAATTGATGTTTAATAATCGTAGTGGTAATTATGCCACAATACTCCCCCATCAGAATTTTATCAGGGATGGAATTCGATGAACGGATGCCACTAGCTGCATTTGTGAAAGACCGGGAGAGATGGATTAAGGTCACCGTGTTTTTGAGTGCTGAATGTGAGAGGTGTATTAACTTCACGGTCGTATTCGCTCCTATGTTGTCTTTAGCAGTCGAGTGCATGCAGGCTGACGTTGTGTATGATCGAGAAGAGACTGGGCAGCAACAGCGCAAGGAGGTGGATAATGTTGCAATCACAAGTAGCAAGTCAACTGTTCAATGTGAACCATCCATCAAAGTAGGCGTTACCAGATCGAAGTGGGCTTTACTATCAAGATAGGCGTGCTCGCATCACGTTCGAAGGTCACCAATGTGGGGAGAGAAGTTATCAACAATTCCAACCTTCATCTATCAAAAGGTACCTCAAGATTGAATCAAGTTAGCATGTCTTATATACTACTGAATTGATGTTTAATAATCGTAGTGGTAATTACGCCACACATGCACTGTTTTGTTGGATATTGCTATGCAGTAGACCAGTATTAATCGGAATCAGAAAAACCAGGATGACCATAAAAAAGAATTGCAGATTGTGGCTGTTAAAATGTATGGGAAGATAATATTCTTCTTAACCCTTCATTCCTTCCTTGAGTACAATCAACCAGTTTTGCTCATGTTCTGTATTGCAGTTCGCGCTTGACAAGGCAATATATGATTCTATGACTCAACCCCCATTGCACTATCAGTGTTGTACAGATTAAAATTTTCCACTTGCTTTACATTCTTTTCATAGTGTTATTATGTCAAAATAGAAAAGTCATTTTTAGTATAAATCAAAAGCTGAAAACATTTAAAAAAAATCAGAATATTGATGAACTCTTAAATCCTTATTGCATGAATGTGAGATTAGTGTTCAAACTGTGTGAGGCTTTATTAAAAGAAATTTATTGTATAATTGTATATTTATTGTATTTTTAGCTGTTGTATAAAAAAATTTTACGTTTCTATCATTTTTTCATCAAAATTTGTATGACTTGGATAATCTGGGACATTCACTTATTAGAGACAGAGCATTTTGGATCATCTCGGTTAAATGAGAGTCTATTGTCTCTTAATATCTAAAATCTTTTTAGAAAGAGGTTTTTTTATATAAATTTTTTTTCTCTCTCTTTCTTTTCTTTTCAATTATTAAAATAATTTTATGAAGTCCAAATTTTCTATGAAATAACTTAAATTTCTTTCCTTTACTTACATATTTTGTTTGTCGATAAGGAATAGCAAAAGGAAATTCAATATGAAAAGAATAAAATTCTAAGTAGTGCCAAATATTTTTTTTGTTTCCAAGGGCACATTAAAAGACAATTGAACATCAAAAAGATAACAATAAATCTATAAATAAGAGCGAGCAGTCCAGTAGCGTTCCCAGATAGATTTCCGAGGGAGAGCAGGGCACCTAGGTAGGTAAGACAAGTCCATTACCTCGTGGAGGTTACACAATGTACAAAAGGGATCATGAACCACATTGACGCGACATTGATTTTTTTTTCAGGCAATCGTGGCCAGTTATCAGACGAAACATGGCAACAGATTTCATCCTAAGCCACTGAGGGACATTGAGAATCTGTTTAAGCCATGGTTTATTGGAATTATGATTTTTGAGTTTCTCGTGAGAAGAGGGCCTGAAGATGTTCTTTATGTGACATTTGATATTATAGAAAGGGAGTCTGGAATTAGATCTCTCTAGGACAGGGGCTCCCTTTTTTGCCTGGAGATCGGCCGCCTTGTTTCCCTGGATTCCACACTGCCAAATATGATCTGTTGTGTAAAAAATATATTTTGAAAATTTCTGTTGCATAGGAACCATGATGAAAATTGAAGAATTTCCTTGAACAGCAGTATGTAACAACCAAATTGACCAAATAGAAACAGACTCTATAACCAGAAGTTGTTATTAGTGCTCTAAATATTATGTTATATATTACTTATGTTAATATATTTACGGTATTAGGTGAAATATTAGATAACCACGAAAATAATTTCTGTGGTATAAAATATTTACTGTGGTAAAATAAACCATATTATATTTTTAAATTATTATTTTTTTCTGGCTGACTAGATTATTATTTTTGGAGAAATGTGATATCTTAGTTTTTTTTTTCTATTTCAGTCAAAATAACAAATGATTTTTAGCTTTTAATTTTTGACTACTCAATTTTTAGGTTAACTACTCTTCCTTTTAAGATTCAGGTTTAATTTATTAAATTATTCAAAAAAAATATTTTCTTTTGCTAATTTTTAGTTTAATAATCCATTGATGTTGTAATAATACAAATTTTATTTTATAGGTATCGCTAGCTCTTCCAATTTGTTTTCTCTTTATTGGCATGTTCCTCGTGACGCTGCCATTTTTCAAAGAGACATTTTCCACTGTTGTTGCCTTGGTTATTACATTATCTGGAATTCCTACCTATGTAGTTTTTGTTCTATGGAAAAACAAGCCAAGATGGATTGTATCAATTTCTGGTATTTTTATTTTAAACGTCTTAATTTAATGGTTATAGTGCTTGCTTTGTGAGTTAAACACAACATACATGAAAATAAAATAACTGAATTTATATGAATGTTAGAAAGCATATAATTATGTGAACTTTCTCATTGTTCTCATTAAATTTTCATTAAATAAAACAACTTGTTATTGTTAGTAAGATAAAAGAGTATTATTTTCCGTTACATGCATTGTTTTTTTCTTCCTTCTATTATTTGATTTTATTTCTATAATATTTCCTTCTCTTAACAATAAAATTAGGAAGAAATAGAAAATAGAGCATAAGTGCAATACAGTGTAGTTAGAGGTTTGGTTCTAGTTAGTCAAGAAAAAATGGTATTTTTTTTGTGCCCAAATTCCCTTGAATCTAAAATATTTAATTATGTCTGATAAAAAACAAAATTTTAAAAAGTTTTAAGGCTTAAATTCACAGAGATGTATTTGCATTATTAAAGATTTTTCAAAGCATGATACTGCTAAATTGCATGCATTTTCGAATTTATACATTTTTACTTAATGACTGAACCAAACCTCTTTATAAATTTATTTAGTTTGTGGATATGAAAAAAAGTACATGAAAACATTATCATGAATCTGAGAACTTTTTTTGATTTACAAGCTCATATTGGAAACCACGTGCCTCTTTCATATGTAAGACTATACTGCTTAGGTTAAATTTTCCATTTTTTTTTTTTATGGAATCCAACATGCAATGCAATGTTGCATGCTTTGAGAAATCTTGTTTCCATTTTATATATAAAATTTATCTTGCATACAAATTAAGAGATTAGAGTGAAACTACTATTTATTACTTTTTATTCATGGCGATAAATGCAAATCAATTATATAATTCATAAGTTTTTAAAAATAAAATGAAAATATTTATATTTGACTAATTTTATGTAATTTAGAAAGTATTGAAAAAAACAGAATAATAATAATTTTTTTTTTATTTCAGTTAAAAACACATTTCTGAAAATTTCAAACTTTCTTTCATCAGACCACTTGATTTAACAAGTTATTATTTTAATTATTTAATTAAATTTTTTTAAAAAACATTCATTTTATGCTGCTGTATAGGAATTTTTGTGATATTTAAAAAACATTTTTTTTTTTATCATTTTATGCTAAAAGTATAGGATAGTTCCTATGCTGAAGGATAGTTCACTTAGCTTAAACTCTTTTAAAGAATTTGACCTATGTCTTATCTGTTTTTTCACATGATTGTTTACAGAGATGTTAATACTTCTTGTTTTCAAACTTGGACCTCACCTTGTCATAAGATTAAAAAAAAAAAAAAAATTCTGAAACTTTTTTGTTTGTTGCTCTTTGTTTGTTGTGTTATTTATAATAAAACTTATACATATTCTTATTTATTTTGTACTTATTTTGATTTATTTCTAAGAACTGTTAAAAATGTTCTTTATGCTTACAGATCATTTCACTGTACTTATTCAAAAGTTCTTGCTGTGTGTTCCCACAAATGCTGAGGCTTCTATTGAGGATCTTTCAAATCCAGCTATGTTTTCTAATGATATTCAGATCAAAGTTAACAAAACTAAGTAAGTTGATTTTCTTTGAAAACAACGTTTAAAATTGCAACTGGTTAAAATTTATTAAAAACCTATTCATGTTTTGGTATCACAATGATACGCATTCATCAGTAGGATAAAAGACTGTCTTTTATCCTACTGATGTTAACTTTTAGTCTACTACTGATTTCTGTTACTGTCAGTCTTTTATCAGTGAGATAAAAGATTGTCTTTAAAGGTACTGATGTTAACTACTATTGATTTCTAATACTAACAGTCTTTTATTCTATTTCATCAGTAGGATAAAAGACTGCCTTCTATTCTACTAATGTTAACTTTTGGTCTTTGGTCTACTGACAGTCTTTTATCCTATTTTTTCAGTGGGATAAAAGAAAGTTTTGTGATTTTTAAACATTATTAATGAAATCCATTTTTATCACAAAAAATTACCCTCATAATTTAAAGCAAGTTTATGATGCTTTTTTCTGTAAATTTTTTTTTGTAAATATTATGATATACATTGTGTTAATACGCGAATTTTGGCAGTCGTATTTAATTTTTTTCTGTTCTGTTGTTTTTTACATATTATTGAAATAATCAGTTGCAGTCATGTGGTAGCACTGAATAGGGGTGCAAAACTATTTGTTTAATAGTACCAATTAGAAAAGAAATTGTGCTAAATATTGGGAAAGATTCTTAGATGTTCTAAAGTTATTCCAATGGTGTACAAGGGTGGGTGGACACTCAGGGCAAATTCCCTTTAAAAAAGGGGGGTAGCTAGAAGAATCTCTTTTTTAAAAAAAACTATTTGGAAAAATATGTATTTATAAAATTCAAAATCTACATTTTAAATTTATATCTTATGTTACTCATAGGGAAAATTATTCTATAGTAAATATTAAAACTATTTTCATACTATTTATTTTATTTTTATACAAAAGTTTAAAATCTTTTTATCATATTAGTTAAGATCTGTTTTTTTCTTACTCAGAGTATTTGATATTAAAAATTAGTACGCTTTTGTAATTTTGAATTCAACATCATGGGTGCAAGTCTTCCGTCCCCAGGACGGATTTCCGTCTTTCGAAAGTGTCCGCGGACGGAAGTAAGACGGAAACAAGACTGACTCGAAGACGGAAATAGGAAAAAAATTTTTCTGTCCTTAAAAATATTTTTTAGGTCTACGTTATTGGTCTACTTTCTTTGTTGTTATTTTACAGGGATGAAAGACTTCCTCGGAAAATCGCTTTTTTCTCCCAATTTTTAAAATTTCCAACCATGTTCCAAAAACTAAAATTTTTGGAGAGTTAAAGAACCCAAGCCGCCCGAACGATAGTTGGATTACCGCGACTTCCGCTATAGAGTGGAAAATGAGTCTAAGCGTTTCGTTTGTTTGGCTGATTTTCCGAATTTTAAATGTTAGGAACTGCGCCGGAATCGCTAAAATCGCGATTTTTAATCAGACGATTTTAATATCAATCATCGATTTTCGTATTTAACTGATTTAAAAGTTACGTGCTGCGATTTTTTTTACGCTATTTAAAACTCGTACCAGCAATTCCTATTCACTCAATTTAAATATCCAATATCGCGATTTGTGTTTAAGCGTTTTTAAAACCCAATATCGCGATTTGTATTCTCGCGAGTTTAAAATCCAACGTCACAATTCGTATTCACGCATTTTTGAATCCAATATTTCGATTCATTATCACGCAGTTGTATCGTTTTTCGTATTTGTACGCTATTTAAAAATTACTCATTGCGATTCGTTTTGACCTGATCTAAAAATTATGCATCGTTATTCTTAATTACGCGATTTAAAAATTCAATATCACAATTTGTATTTAAGCGGTTTTAAAACCTAATATCGCTATTTGTATTCTCGCGAGTTTAAAATACAACGTCGTGATTCGTATTCACTCATTTTTAAATCCAATATTTCGATTCATTATCACGCAATTGTAATATCAGATATCGTTTTTCGTATTTGTACTCTATTTAAAAATTACTCATTGCGATTCGTATTCACGTGATCTAAAAATTCTGCATCGTGATTCTTAATTACGCGATTTAAAAATTCAATACCGCAATTTGTACTTTCGTATTTTTAAAATCCAACAGCGCGATTCATATTCACGTGATTTTAAAATCCATAATCGCGATTCTTATTCGCGCAATTATAAAATTCAATATCGCGATTCATGTTCACGCGATTTTAAAATCCAACCTCAGAATTCATATTCAAGTGATTTTATAATCCAAAATCGCGATTCATATTCACGCGATTTTATAATCATAAATCGCGATTCATATTCACGCGATTTTATAATCCAAAATCGCGATTCATATTCACGCGATTTTAAAATCCAATATCGTAATTTGTATTTTCGTGTTTTTAAAATCCAACAGCTTGATTCATATTTAGGCGATTTTAAAATCCAACCGCACGATTCATATTCACGCGATTTTAAAATCCAAAATCGCGATTCATATTCACACGAATTTAAAATCCAATATCGCGATTCATATTCACGCGATTTTAAAATCCAATATCGCGACTCATAATCACGCGATTTTAAAATCCAATATCGCGATTCTTCAAAGAAGTAGAAGTAAGTTTTTTCTTGAATTAGTTACTGTAAAGATGTGGTATATTTTTCATTAGTAAGCAATTTAATAGTTGTGCCTTCCTATAATTGCTTAATTTTTTTTGATATGGTAGTCAAAATTTTAAAATTCTATTTCGGAAAAATTTGAAGTTAACTGTCTAAATGCTTCTGCCACTTTAAATATTAAATAAGAATCTCCCAGCATAGTTAAAAGTTGCTTTTATAATTCTCAGTATCATATAGAGCACCCCCTCCCCCCCTTCCTCCCAGTGACATGCTTTGTAAAAGTTCAGCTTTTTTTATTTTTGTCCACTTTCATACCTGTATTTTATCAAAAGACAGATGAATAAATATTTTTTGTACAGTATTTAAACTTGATGTATTATGGTAAAGCTTTCTTAGATAGTTTGCATATGTCGAGGGGGTATTGTGTATGTTAGGTATTTCAGTCAAAAAATTTTCAGTCTTGGCCTTTTTTCCAACTTGCACCCATGTTCAACATGTTGTAATTGCAAATTTATAGTAGTGTATAGGTTAAGTATGTAGTTTGTTAATTTTTTTCTATTAAGAAAATTTGATGACTATATTTAACTGTTCTTTATAATATAGTTCTGAAATTTGGTTTTATTATACTTTTGGTTTTTTGGGAAATTTGGTTTTTTCTTACTCAGAGTATTAGATATTAAAAATTAGTATGCTATTGTAATTTTGAATTCAACATGTTGTAATTGCAAATTTATAGTAGTGTATAAGCTCAGTATGTAGTTTGTTAATTTTTTTCTTTTAAGAAAATTTGATGACTATATTTGAAAGTTCTTTATGTAGTTCTGAACTTTGGTTTTATTATACTTTTTTTCATTTACATAAAATATTTAAAGAAACCACAGTTGTTTGAGCATTTTAGGAAATTCATTAAATCCATTTTTCTTTCCAATTGTTGCTTTTTAGTTTCCACTCGTATAAAAGTGGTATATTAAATAGTTTAGAAATTAATACCATTATTTAATTATAACTATAAAAAATTATGAACTACATAAAAATTGTTTTATTATTTAATTTATTTACTTTGAAAACAATTTATTTAATTTCTGTTAAAGGAAACTATTTCTTTCTGGTTTCGTTTTTCCATGGGTTTTTTTCTGCCTTTTTTTTTTTTCAAATTGTGGCAGAACATTTCTAGCCCTAATTTTAATTACTTATTATATGTTTATTAGTACGAATTTGCTAGAATGTTTAAAAAACTACTTTGAAATGTCTAAATCGAAAGACATTTGTTTTTCGTATATATAATAAACTTTCACATTTCATTGAATTAATATATTTTTGCTCTGATCTTCTATTTCAGTTAATTAATTGGCTTATGAAGTTAAAGTTAATATTAAAATAGTTTTGTTCAATGTGCATCAGTGATATTTAATATGCATTTTTCTTCATTTCTAACCATTTTTCTAACAAAAAAGTGTTGATTGTGCCAAATTTGCTGTATATTGTACTTAAATTTATTTTCTTTTACAGGTAAATTGATATAAGCTGAACAATATTCAGGAAAAGAACTGGTATTCGTATTGGGTATTTTAAAATTAAGCAATCAATCATACCAAAGGAATATGAAATTGATAACTTTGTTTTATAAATTGAATTATTCTTAAATATTTATTGCAAATGGTACCGGTGCTAAATTTGTATGTTCCTAATTATTTTGCCATATTTTTCAAAACTTAATTTTCGTTTCATATTATTAAAATGTATTATTGTACTTATTCAAAATTCATTCAAATTGTTATAAAAATAATTTTTTAAAGAGTATGATTGAAATATATCTCTTTAATAGTTCTTATAGAATTCCTCATTAAATTGTGTAAGTTAAGTATTAACCTCTCTTTTTTTTTTCTTCTAATCAGTATTTCAGATAATTGAGCACTATTTGTTATTTTGATTTTTTTCCAAAATTTCAATAGAGTCTTAAATTGAAAATCTTTTTCAAGTGTCCAGTTTTGTCACAAAAAATAATGTCTAAACAATGCTTTAAAAAATTTTTTTTAATGCATTATTTTTGTTTATGTTTTTTCAATTTAGGTTTTTTGATTGTCTGAATCAGAAATTTCATTGGTTGTAGTGTTTTTATGTTTACCACAAAGTTTAGACATTTTCAATCTTCACAAAGTTTACATTTTCTAAAAATTTTAAAAAACCGATAACTTTATGACAAGGATTAGACGCTTTCAGTCGACACAAAGTTTACATTTTCTAAAATTTTAATAAAACCCATATTGTAGCTTTTTTGGGTGTCCAATTGGGTCACAAAAAAATTATAATCAAGATGTTAAAATTTTTTTCAATAATTAATTAAAATTTTTTTTTTAATTTTCTCAATTTAGAATTTTTTATTGTCTGAATTTTAAATTTAATAGAGCATAGTATCATCTTAAGTTAATTGTTTAAGTTAATAATTTTTTTTTTTGCTATTTAACAAAACTCATGATATGCTCAATTATGTTTTCTAGTTAATTTGTCTTTTTATTATTATTTTTTACACTTATCATTTTCTTTATTTATTTCTTTGTCATTGATTATTTACATTTGCAAAATATTTGTCTTGTATTTGTCTGGCTCATGTAAATTTTCTTATTCTCATATTTTTTACATTGCACTATGTTTTTACTTGTAATATTCATGCTTGAACTTCTTTTTTTGATGTTTTGTCCCAAATTTGCATTGTTTTTTTTTTAAATGCAAGTCGTGCTTTATTGTCATTTGCATGTCATTTCATTTACAGAAATTGTAAGCTGTTTGTTATAATTTAAATTGTGTGTGCATTGAATTATAGATACTGATTTTATTGTTAACTGATATACAGTGTTAATTGTTTTATCATGGACCAAAATAGGGTATTAGTTAAGTGTACATGACATTTATTAACTTATAATTTAAATATTTTTTCATATTACTTTTTGTCCTTATTTTTTTTACCAAAACTTTTTTTAAGCTTCATTTTTGCAATTATAACTCGAAAATTTATCATATGAGTTTGTAAATAGCACTTGTTAAAGTGATTGTTGTAGTTGATTGCATATATAACTTACCCAGAAATTGCACAATTGTCTGTCACAAGTATTTTTTTTTTTATTTTTTTGTACTTTTTAATTTGAAGAACTATAAATAGTTATTTTTTTTGCCTTGTTTTAATATTTATAATTTTTTGTCATGTAATATTTATAAATTTTTTTTTTAATTAGTACTTTTATTACAGTACAATAGACTTATTTTGTTTAAGGATGAATTTCTTAAATTAAATTTTTAATCGTTTCGTGGATGCACTATGGATTTTAAATAATTTCTACAAAATCAAATTGAAGGTGTTAGAAAACTATGGAAAACCTTTGTAAATGACCTTTTATTTTTATCTCATAGGAAAAAGTTATTAAAAATTTATTTTATGATTGAATTGCAATCAATATTTTTCATAAATTTATTTATAAAGTTTTCAGCTGTTTATAAATATTTTTTATTCCATTCTCCTTGACTTCTAAATGAATATTTCATTCTGTTCCATAACAAAACAACTACCTGTTCACATTCTGTATTTTTTCCAATTTTATAATAATTCTGTAAATATCTTGGCTCTAGATACTTGTTCATGTTTGTTCATACAGTGATGTTTGGTCACATAATTGAATGAAATCGTTTGTTTACCTTTGTAGTCTCAGTTTGATTAGTTGTCATCAAACATGGTACATCTTTTGATTTGATTAAAAAGCTCTGTAACTTTAGCTGTGTATACATATAAGATTAAACCTCATTGATCTTTAAATTAAGATGAAGATTAGTTGAACATTTTATTTTCTATTAATTGAAACTAAAAAATTTTTGGCAATGGTTGTAAAAATTTTTTTTAAATTTATCTGTTGTATTTAATTTAATTCTTTTTCTTTCTTGTTGAGAATTATTTTATAGATTCTAGAAATGTTTCGTAAACATTCCTTATACTCAGAAAGAGCTTGAGAGTTTAGTTAGTATATACCTCTTTAAAATGAGATTATTTTAAATAATACGAGCTTGAATTTACTTTTTATATTAATCAAGTTTATTGAGAAAAACTTTTCATTTCATGTCACCTTAAAAAATTTTATTAGAAAAAAGTAGTTTTTGCTTTTAGGGAAGATTATGGTCCTGTAATTTTTTATAATTTTTTCTGTTACAAAATTTAATAATTGTTTTATTGAAGAACTTTATGTGATTGCAAAGAAAATATTGATGAATGTTTATTTTGATTTTGACATTGTAATTGTAATGAAAAAGTTGTGAAGTTTTCAAGTGTTGTGATGTTGGGCAAAATTGTACATATGTTCTAGCATTATCTTTCTTTTTAAAGAACAACAAAAGCAGCAGGTTTTATTGGAATAAATTAACCATTTTGAGAAATTAGTAAAAAGCTAGAATTCAATTCTCAGAAGGTTAACTTAAATAAATAATTTATCTGACTTCGTTTATGGGAAATTATTTGACTGGAAATTTTTTTTCCCGCTTTTATTTTCAATAAACTTAATCTTATTGCAAAATATATATATTAACCCACTAAGCGTTAGCTCTGTCTTTTTTTTCTTTGCAGCTTTAACCTTCAAATTTTCTTGCAATGGTTTTCTCCTTGTTAACAATGAGAAATCATTTTTCCTTAAGTTCTTAGTGTACAGCAGAGAAATATAGTATGATTTTGTCTGTAGGCTCAACACTTGAAGGATTAAAATATGTATTAAAAATCTTTTTCTTAAGCTGCAAAGACTGATATATGTTACAGCTTTGACTTTAAGATATTTCATATGATAATATATATATATATAAAAAAGAGACAATCTTCAATACATGCGCTGTTAAATATTTTGAAATAGTGATGATCCATTTTGATTTATGTTTTAATTTTAACTTTGTACTGGCAAATTTTTAGTGCTATTTTGAAAACTAAACTTTTTAAGGATTTATAAAAGGATTATCCATGACAATTAAAAATTTACATATTTTATTTAGAAGCTATTTATGAAGACAATTAGACTAGCGAATTTTATTAACGATTTTTAATATTTATACTGACAGATAGTGATGATATTCATGTCTTTTGAGTGCCATATATCTTTTTAATATGAACTTTATTACAGAAGAGAAATTGTGATAATAAGGAACAATTGCTGATCGAGTTTTAATATTTTTGTGCAATTTACTAAGATATTGTAAACCAACATGCAGAATCAATTCCATATGTTTTCCACAAATTTAATTTTCCAAACATATGCTTAGCAGCCGTTATCCTGTTTCAGGAATTATTCAATATTAAAGTCTTCCGAAAAAAATAGGTGCTGCAGTGATTCCCCCTTATTCATTTCAAGCTTTCTATGTTTCGTCATTTTTCCAGTATACCTTGAATACATGATATCGTTTGCATTGTGCTCAGTATAGCTGATTTCAATTGAATTCAAAAAGAATTTTTTGAGATTCTTGAAGCATATAAATTTTTATGCATTAATTAGAATTAACTAGTTTGTATTAATAGTGTTCTGTGATAAATATTTTGATATATATTTTTAAAATCCTTTTCAAAAATGAAGGCTAAGTGTAAACATATTTAAAAAATCACAAAAATGCTATTGAAATCTGATACCATTGAACATATCAAGTGCTCTAATCATCAAACCTTGTTTGAATGCTAAAAAATGCAGGGAAGAGTTTTAAGATGATTATTCAAAACTTCTTCACATTTTAACCAGCAATCTAATAGATTTTTTTATACAGTGCGCAAAAATAAACCACCCTGCATGACTTTTGATTTAATGATTTGATCTTCACATACTAGGACTCTATCTTAACGGTTTGAGGGGAAACCTTGAATATGCTAATTAGTTAGTACTGACGATATTTTAAATTATGAAATCAGACACGAAAATGTACTTTCTCACGATATTTTAAGTTATGAAATCAGACACGAAAATGTACTCTTTTCGAATAAACACACCTTTTTTAATGGATTTGTATTTCATACCCATAGAATAAAAGATAGCCACAATCTGGGAAATGTACCAATAGTTTGGTCAGAAGAGCAATCAAAAATTTGGACCCCTTAATGTTGATTTTACTTGTGTATTTTGATATTTCAAAATTTTTGAGCAAATTGGAACATTTTTGCATAGTTATAAAATTTGTTAATCCAAAGATAAGTCCATGCTGAATACAATTTTTAATAATTATTTATTAGTTTATTTCATTATGGTTTAAAAAATTCGGAATTTTAAGAAATTGTTATTATTGTATATTTAAAATTTGATTTTTCTGCAGCTATTCGACCAGTTT
Source organism: Parasteatoda tepidariorum (assembly GCF_043381705.1). Taxonomy (NCBI): domain Eukaryota; kingdom Metazoa; phylum Arthropoda; class Arachnida; order Araneae; family Theridiidae; genus Parasteatoda; species Parasteatoda tepidariorum. Next base: position 53,506,887 of record NC_092209.1, on the reverse strand, counting down.
TGTTAAAATTTTGTATTTTGACATTCTTTTAAATAATGTAAAGATGAGTATATCTTACAATTCAAAATTTTTTTGTTTCTTGTTAAATAAAATGAAGAATAATTATTAAAGATAATTTTTTATGCATGGAATTATCTTTAGATAAACTAATTTTGTTCAAATTTGTGCGGAAATCTTTTTTAATTCTCCCAAGAATTTTTCAATATGGTAAAATGCACAAAAAGTAAAATTAACGTTCAGGGGCTAATTTTACTTTAGTAAAATTAGATCTTTGGACCTCTGCCCTGGCTAAACTATTGGGACCATGTTTCCCATATTGCGGATACCCCTTATATTTTTAGTGTCAGAAATGCTTGGCATTTGGATAAACAAATTTTATGATTGTACGTAAAAATGTTTGAAACACATAAAAATTAACGAGATCCAAACTTTTGGTCTCTCTCCTGGCCAAACTACGGAGACCATATGCGACAAACGGCTATATTTTGGGAATCAAAAATCCAAATCTTTTGAAAACAAGGCATGTTTATTCAGAGAAAATACGTTTTTGTGTCTGATTATAACTTACTATCTGATAGTAACTTTTCTGTCTGATAGTAACTTAAAATATTGTTTGCACAAACTAATTAGCATATATGAGATAACCCCCTCAGAACCATTAAGATTGAGTCCTAATACTTGAAGATTGGATCGTTAAATCAAAATATTTAGGGTGGGATTTTTTTTGCGCATTGTATACCTCATTTCTCAGTGGTAATTTGTCTTAGCGTTTTTGTTTTTTCTTTCCCCTCCTATAAATATTTTTTGCAACGCTTTATGTGTATCTTGTCATCATTTTTAACACCGATTCTAAAAATATATATTTAAAGAGGTCATTACGGAACACCCTGTGTAAGCATATTTTCTGAAATATTTTTTTCTAACTGTATGTAGTCCAAGTTTAATAAAAATATGCTCACTTTATAAATTTTAACTGTCATTTGAACTTTCCACGGAAAGTATTTATTTTCATGACATTTTTGTGTGTGCACCTAAGCTATATGTTTATTGTGACTGTAGATATGAGATATATCTTGGACCGTATAAGCTAGAATCTCTATTTTTATATATGCTCTTTCTGAATTCTAAGTATACTTGTATTCTGTTTTAATGTCATCTGTGTAAAGTAATTGATAACTGTGAAAATGTATAAGAATTAAAAATAAAATAATTCTTTTCTTGTTTATTGGTAATTATTTATTTATTAATAGTAATAAAGTGTGTGACTTCAAGTAAACAAAACAAAATTAGACATTTGTTACATTTTTGTAGTTAAAATCATCACTTCTGCAGAGAACTAATACAGTTGCTCAGTAAGTAAGTTTTGATTCTTGTACTAAGTGTAATAAAAAAAAATCTCTGACCTCTTGAAAAATCATTTGGAAAAGGAAAAAAACAACATCTTGGAAATGTATCGTTTTCAGAATTCTGCTTAGGAAATAACGTTTTTTTTTTTCCTCACAGAGTTTCAAAACTATTTACATGATCATCAACAGATGGCGCTGTTGATGAAAACTGAAACTATCTTTAATAACATCATTTTGCAGTGACAACGTGCTGCAGCCAGATGACAAAATGAACCTACAATTAAACATATATTTCAGCTTGATTGATCTGACATCAGCAATGAAACTAGTAATTCTATGCAGCAATGCTGTCTCTTAACAAATTTAGTTAATAATTTTGAGAAATATTAGTTTCCTAAGCAAAATGCAGCCTCCATCCTTCTTTAATTTAGTTTCAAATTGTTCGTTATTTCTGTAAGATCTGTCCGTGGCAGAAAATATATGAGAAAAACCCACAGATGTTATCATCTTCAATAACTTGAACCATCTATGAATGATTCTTATATCAGGTTAGATCTCATTATACAACCAAATGCATTGCCGTTTTTAATATTAATTTATTTAAATAAAGTTACTACTGGCTAATTTGTGCTAAATTTGAATGTAATAATAACAGAGTTCTAGTTTATTTTATCAAAAATCTTGAGAATTTTGTGTCAAGAATCATTCATAAATTTAAGTTATAAAAATTTTGATATAATAATGCTCCCCTTCCACAGCTATGCCTTTTGTAAAAAAAGTGAGGATTGTTAAATAAGCTTGTATATTAGACAAAATATTATGCGAACAAAACTGAAGGTTTTTCTTTTTTGGAAGGGGGGGGGGATTAAACAGCTTCAGGTCAATATTTCAAACGGCCATTCGTTTGGACTTGTGGCAGTGTCTTATCAATTTGCTGCTTTGAAACTAATTAAAAATTACAAAAATACCATTTTTTTCCAAAACAAAAACCTTAGTAAACAGTATTCAAAAACATAATTTCAGCTTCGTTGACTTTTAGTTGTTTTGCCTTTTACGGTGTCATTTGAGAATATCTCTTTCAATGACGATTTGAAATACCGTGCTAGCAAGCTGAATGATCATCTTGAACTTCTAAAACAGTTTGCCTTAGAGGTAATTAATAATAGCCCTTCTGAGGCCTTGGCTATCTACACGGATGGCATCAAGTTTGAAGACTAGAGCTGGGAGTGGTGTTTTCATCAGCTACCAGGAAATTAAATTTAGTATCAGTAACATGACTTTTGCTCAGTTTTTAAGTCAGAAATTATTGTTATTGGGAGGGCTTTTGAATTTGCTCTTACTACTGATTATAATAGAGTCTGGATCTTGACTGATTGTAAAAGTGCCATCAGATACCTAGAAAACTGGCAGGAAATATACGACAAACCTGACCAGGATTTGCTAGTACTTCTCTCCGAGCTACGTCTTAGGAAATCAGAAGATTCCTTCGCACTCTGGCGTGTATGGTTATGAGATTGCAGATAATATTGCTAGAAATAGTTGTGATCTTCCAATCGCCAACTCTGTTGAGCTTACTCCTTCGGAAATCCACTCGCTCCACAAATGTAATTTACTTTCTTCTTGGCGCTTCCCATCACTTCTTAACTGGTAAGCTGCAAATGCTCAGGGCCTGTCTCTGTTATGCAGGGATGAGTAACAACAGCAACATAATTTCAGCTCATTCTTATTTAGAAAGAAACCTTTTAATAAGTAATTATTGGCTTTGTATTAAAGAAATTGTTACATATATATATTAACTAACCACTTGGACTTAGTTTTAATTGTTCGATTTTTAATGATTAATTCTAAATAAATCACAGTTTCTGTTTTTTTTACTTTAAAAAAATTCTTTTTTCTAGAATTAGAATGATCTTTTGCTCTATAGAGAAAAAAATAGCAATAAAAATTGCAATATAGTATTTCTTAATTAAATTTGAAATATTAAAAAAATTCAGCTGAACGTAAGATATACTTTGGAGTAAGAAGGAGGAAAATGGATGGTTAGCAGAATTCGCTAATATTATTTTATTTAGCATTTCTGTATCGCTAAAAAAATAATGCATGGAATGACATGATAAAACTATTGTTCTACGCTTCACAGCAATACAGAAAATTAAGTATTATTCTGCTATCATCCATATTTTCCTCTTACTTACTCCAAAAAATAAAAAGCAATGCAAGATAATATCAGAAAATGTATATTCTAATATTATATAGCATCAAAACTAATGCAAAATAATATTATGGCGAACGGTAGATAATATTAGTTTGCATAGAATCTAATATTATATAAGGCAGAGCAAACAGCGACCTCTCGTATCTTTCTAATATTAGAAGTTGTACAAGATAACGTTAGATTTTACTGATTTTTCTGATGTTATCTAATATTAGGTGCTACTTGGATATGCTAGTGCAGGGGAAACGTGGGTTTGTTTGGATATGCATTTATCTCGTTACAAAACCGGAAAATGAAATTTTAGAAAGAGCTTTAACAATAAGCCGCCATTGAGAGGCACAATAAATAATTCTTGAATCGATTACTATAATTCGTTGTAAAAATTCCTCAGTGAAGTGCAGTAAATTTTTTAATAATATTTCAAGGAAATTTCTCTGATTTCGTTTCTGATTCTTGTTTACATATTGTCATTTCTTATTTTACTCACATTGAGCCTTTTTATTATTCAAAACCTGTTATATTTTTATTATAAATTCTTGAGAAAAGTTTTGCACTGTGTGCAAAATGCTAAACGGAATAACTTTTGATCTAATAATGGAATTCTTACTTGCTGAGATATGGTTTGAGCGGTAGACCTTAACTACTTATTATTTAGTACGGACGTTATTGTAAGTTACGAAACATGACAAAAGTTTACTTTCTTAGAATAAAACGTTCTTTTTTTTTTTTTTTTTTTGAACTAAAATAGTCAAANTTTTTTTTTTTTTTTTTGGTGGAGTTTCATTTCTTGTCTTCAAAATATGGGGTACTCACAATCTGGAAAAATATTGTTCCAATAGTTCAATTTTGAAAGAGAACCCAAAAGTTTGTGTCTTGATTTTTTTTCATGCTTCGTTATACCTTTGAAAAAAATTTCAACTTAAAAAAAGAAATTAAACAGCAAACGCTTCTTATTTTCTCAAAACTGTGGCTTTTTTCTATTTTGACGTTTTGCGCCAGTTTTAGAATAAACACAGAGGGCGCTGGCTGAAGATAAACTAAGCTTAATGTAACATGAGTAACTATTGCAAGCTTACATCAATAATGAAACTAACATCGTATTTGCGAAAAAGCACCATCTAGAGCCGTGATGGCTCCGGAGATAGAGCGTTCGCCTTCAAATGAGGTGAACCGGGTTCGAATTCCACCGATTGCTTTTAGATACGAATCCGCATTCGACTTGCACTGACCACAGTGCTGATGTGAAATATCCTCAGAGGGTAGACGGATCATGGGTTAGAGTCCCTTTACCGTCAGGCTAACCGGGGGTGGTTCTCGTGGTCTTCCTCGACGCAAATGCGGATTAATTCTATCAAAAAGTCATCCACGAAGGCAAATTTCTCCCAATACTTGATCCAGGAGTTCCATTGTCTTTTGGATTGGGTTCAAAATTACAAGATTACGGAGTTGGACAATAATAGCCGTAAATCCAAAAAAATTTGGGTCGGACGTTCAACGACGGTTATTAAAAAGCACCACTTCATGCGACTACAGAGCTTTCGAAAAAAAGTTTCTTCCTGATTCTTGAACTTCCCAAGTGGTAAAAAATTATTAATTAAAATTCAAGTGAAGTTAATTCAGTTTCTAATACTACATTAATCTCAAAGCCTATATGACTGCCACTGATTGTAAATATACATAGTTCATAGACTCATTTAAAGAAGAAGACGCATTCTTACTGCAAGCGCCAAACAAAACTAATAGTTCGGAATGTCTAAAATAGTCTTCGACCAACGATGGTTATTTCCAGTTGGGAAGATTCATGGGTAATGGTCCGAAGTGACAAATTGCTTCCCCTCCTTCCTGCCTGAGAAACGTTACCTAGCTACAGTGATATCAAAACATAAATCTTTCAAATGTCCATATTGGCCTTGAAGACAAATGCAGCCATTCGACAAGCTCATCATAAGACTTCTGGATCTATTCGTTAATTGCCATTTCTTTTGCCTGGAGCAAACGATTGCGAATTCGAAGAATGAGGAAGGAATATGGTTGGGATTGGGCATTAACGGCGTCTAATAGACATGCACGTTGTTTGGGAAAAAGTATACACTACGTGATTTGAGCATGAATATGTTTTGATTGAAAGGAAATCGATTTGATTTTTATCTCATTGAAAACTAAACCGGCCTTATTTCAAATTTTGTTTATATGATTTTACTAATTCTTAATCAGTTTTCAAAGAAATGTGCAATTTTGGTATTTTTTACATTAAATAAAGATTTCTTAGTTTTCTTTCTTATATATGCAAATGCGGGTACTCCACGATGGCAATTTTGTTTCAATAATTTTCTTCTGGATTGGATTCAAAATTATAAGCCTATCGACTAGAACATTGATAGTTTTTTTCTTTTTTTTTAACGTCTTAAGATAATGTTTAATGTTTTTTAATACCTACTTGTTTCTTGTTTTAGAGTGCAATTTTTAAAAATGTTGTTAACTTCTAGTTATGTGTCGAAATTAACAGATTATGATTGAGTAATTTTAACATTCTTGGTTTTAAGACAAATCAGAAGAAATTTATTTTCTTCTTACGTATTTAAATACAAATTTACTGTTTTTAAGGTCTAAAAAGCGTAACTTTATATAGATGGGACCCAAAGATAATTTGTCACCTTAGCGAAGATATGACATGGAGCTCAGAATCGTATTTTCTGCCCTTTCTCAGAGTTAACTAATTTACTGAATTACAAAATTATCCTAAAGATAAGTTTATAGTTTGTTTACATACATTATAAAGATTTTCTTTTCGAAAATACTTAATCTCCAGTTGCTCTGAAGAAATATCTTTTCTTCTTACGTATTTAAATTCACCTTAAAATTTTTTGAGGTCTAAAAGCATTTGATATTGAATTTACTAAGGCATGTTTGATGGAAATTAAAATGATCGCGTCATTGAGTTCTGCATAATTGAAGCCTTACATTTTTTATCGTAACATTCTTCCGTTTTTATCCTTATATCTTTGTACATTTTTTCATCTCTGTACATAAATCTTTGTAACTTATAAAATTACATCGTATTATTCTTTCGTTTTATTCCTTTTCTCGTTAACACTCTTTCACCTCTGTACATAAATCTTTGTAACTAATACAGAATTTGATATTGAATTTACTTATGCATGTTTGGCCGATAATTAAAATGATCGCGACATTGAGTTCTGTATAATTGAAGCCTTATACAATTTTATCGCAACATTCTTCCGTTTTTATCCTTATATCTTTGTACACTTTTTCATCTCTGTACATAATCTTTGTAACTTATAAAATTACATCGTATTATTCTTTCGTTTTATTCTTTTTCTCGTTAACACTCTTTCACCTCTGTGCATAAATTTTTGTAACTAATAAAGAATTTACTTATGCATATTTGGCCGATAATTAAAATGATCGCGACATTGAGTTCTGCATAATTAAAGCCTTATGCATTTTTATCGCAACATTCTTCCGTTTTTATCCTTATATATTTTTACACTTTTTCATCTCTGTACATAAATCTTTGTAACTTATAAAATTTCATCGTATTATTCTTTCGTTTTATTCCTTTTCTCGTTATCACTTTTTCACCTCTGTACATAAATCTTTGTAACTAATAAAGAATTTAATATTGCATGTTTGGCCGATAATTAAAATGATCGCGACATTGAGTTCTGTATAATTGAAGCCTTATACAATTTTATCGCAACATTCATCCGTTTTTATCCTTATATCTTTTTACACTTTTTCATCTCTGTACATAAATCTTTGTAACTTATAAAATTTCATCGTATTATTCTTTCGTTTTATTCCTTTTCTCGTCAACACTTTTTCACCTCTGTACATAAATCTTTGAAACTAATAAAGAATTTGACATTGCATGTTTGGCCGATAATTAAAATGATCGCGACATTGAGTTCTGTATAATTGAAGCCTTATACATTTTTATCGCAACATTCTTACGTTTTTATCCTTACATCTTTTTACACTTTTTCATCTCTGTACATAAATCTTTGTAACTTATAAAATTTCATCGTATTATTCTTTCGCTTTATTCCTTTTCTCGTTATCACTTTTTCTTTTCTGTACATAAATCTTTGTAACTAATACAGAATTTGATATTGAATTTACTTATGCAAGTTTGGCAGAGAACTGAAGTGATCGCGACATTGAGCATTTGACATCTTACATTTTTCATCGCTACTTTCTTTCGTTTTTCATCCTTGTAACTTTATACACGTTTTCTTCTCTGTATATAAATCTTTGTACTTAGTAATTTGGAATTAATCGAATCATATTATCGTTTAAAGCTGCTGCAACTTTATTAATTTTTCTAAGAAGAGTATATAAGTGCGATGATTGTGATCGACGAAACAGAAAGAACAAGGTCAAGGATGACGTGCTGGGAGAGACAGCATTTTGGGGCGGAAGGCTCACACTTTCTGAGGGCCCCTCATCGCAAAAAATTCGATGTTTATAAGGGCCCCTTAATAAACCTCGGATTCAGTCCGAAGTCATAGTAAAACTATTGTTCGTTACAGTTCAGGGTCATTCCAAATTTTGATGACCTAGTTTTAGGCCCTTAAAGTATAGTGTCGGCTAAAAAAGTCTCTGCACTCTTAATTCTTTTTTCTTTTCCTGGACCTTGTCGAGATTGTTTTCTGTCGGCTCCACGGCTCGAAAAATGTCAAAATTTTTACAAGCTTTCCCGGGCGCGAATTGACAAAACATACCGTAGATTATAAACTAGGCGATTGCAAGTGGAATTGGCGATGGATTAAGCGTAAATGTGGTAGGAGAACGAAATTACATTAACCTAAGCATTGAAATTCGATATTTTTTTTCTCCTCCTCGACTAGCCATGATGAATAAAAATAACTCATTAATTCATTTTAGTAAAGAATTAAAAAAGAAAATAACCTTTTTATTCTTAGGATCACGTTACAAATAAACTGTATTTATATTGTATTTAGTGCAATAATTTGTATTTTATAAAACGATCTAGTTTTTTGATATAACAGATTTAATTTTTTAATTTTTTTTTACAAGCATTGTGTTTGTGAAGAAATAAAAATAATTTATTAATGAACCAATCACAAAAAATAACGTAACATTTTAATACTATGTTTTATTGAAACGCTATTTTGAAGAATTAATTCTATTTAACTTTTATTGTAAGAAAACATAACCTGTTTTATTTTAGTGATATTTTCTATGAAATCAATATTCTCTATAAAAGAATAATGTAAGCTTTTTTATAAAGATTATTTTTTTAGAAATTAACAAAGACATATTATTTACTAGAAAAAAAATAGAGTATTCAAAAATGTTATCACGCTTTAAAGTAATAGTTTCTTGTAAACGAAATAATCAATATTTTTAAAATAAAGTTTGAAAGCGTTTGTTTCATTACTAGAAGCATTCATTATAAAAAAATTATATATTAAATTACTTTTTTGCATAATTTTATGAAATAACTTTTTTTTGGAATGAGATGAGATTTTAAACTTTGTGAAAAATTGATTCAATTCCTTAATATATATAAAAGTCGGTAAATACTTCATTCATTATGGAGGTCATAGATAACTTGATACCTTTTCAATATAAGAATAATAAATGCAATTAATAGAAAATGCACAATTTTAAAAATATATTTTATTTACACGCATTGCGTACAGGTTATAATGCAACTATCATACGTAACATAAATTTATAGATTCCTAAATACTGTTATATGAGTTTGGTAATTAAAAATATAATTAAAAAATAACATAATTAAAAAATAACATAATTAAAAAAAATTTCAACCTTCAATTAAAAACTTCCTGTTGTCATATATTAATAATAATTATAATTTTTAGCAACTTTTTTGGGCACAAATTTTTAATTCTCGAACTTAATACTATCCTTTATATGAAAATATCAGAAAATTTATAAAAGAAAAACTATATTTTAAAATTGAGACATTGGCGACAACAGAGGTTAGATGTATGTGCTGAGTTTAAATAAATTATATGTTATAAAACTCACATTTAAGATTTAGATCAATTTATTATCAGGTCATAAGAGTGTTTTTTAATAAATAAATGTAGTGATTGTTTGATTTACAATTGTAAGGTCCTGGGTGTTTAATGTTAAGTTATACATTTCTTTAGAAATAATATTTGAAATATGCAAAGCAGGGCGGCATTCATTTCAACTTAAAAATCATCAACTTAACTTTCAATAACTATAGATAAATAAAAAACAAAAGTTTGATAAAAACTTTAAAAGAAATACTTTTAGAAAAATTCTTTCTAAATAATATTTAAAAAAAACACAATCACTTCGTCTGAGTGATTCTGTAAGAAATTCTAAACTTTACAATTTTACAAGTTAGGTGAAAAGTAAATATCTACAATAGTGGTAGGGAATTAAGGAAATTCTAAATCTAAAGTTTGAGTCCTAGAACGTAAACATCTGATCATTAGATCAAAAGTTAGTTTTAGATTTTTCGTTTATTGCTCACTGTACACTAAAAGGTGATTTTTTTTTCTTTTGAAATTTTGATTTTAATGCCCTTACTTCAACCTCCTTCGAGTTATGCTTACTTTATAAATTTAATCTCAACTTTATTTTTCTTTTCACTTTTAAACTGTAAAAGACTTTTTCTCCATTTGTAAATTATGAAAAAAGTTATTAATCTGATTGCGTAAACAGTTAATTTATTAAAATTGAACATTCTCAATTAATTCCTTTTAATAGTCATTTATATTATTAATAATAATTATTTGCACAAAATTATAATAGAGGAAAGTTTGATTAGAAATTTAAAAGTTCTTGCTACAATAATTAGGGAATTTCTATTGACAAATTCAAGTAATTTTTTTTCCGGAACAAAATGCATTTTTATTTAAAATGGAACAGTACTGACTTAACATTTATACGATAAAACACTCTCTAATCGCTAACACCGATGACAGGAAAAAAATTTCGTTTTTTTTTTTTTTTCCACAAAAAGTTTAGAACTTAAAATGTTGTTCTTTCATTATAAAGCAATAGCATAATATTCTCGTATCATGTAAAACTTGATAACGAAGTTACTTATCTACCGTTTTACAGTTATAAAATGAAATGATTATTGAATTCTACTTGCATTTTAAAATGTCAATGTCTCCATCGTTCAATGAATTTTACGATTATTTTTATAAAACTGTGTATAATGAACATTTCAACTAAAATAATTAGTACAAAATAGCTGCTAATAATTCTCTTAAACATTTATAAATATTATACATTTATAAATTTCAGCTTTTCGCATTATTGCTAAATAACCTCTACGTCGAAAAATATTTAAGGAATTCCATAATAACTGAAAATTAAATAAAATTTAAAAAAAATTGTAAATGGTTATCGAGCAGAACCATTAAGTTTAATTAATGAATATAGAATTAGTAACAAAGTCACTGCTGAACAATAATTTTTTTTTAATCTTTTAAGTAAACAAACTTTATTATAATAATCATTTCATTATTAAGGATTAAAGGTTATTGTGAAATTATTAATTCTAATTAGTGGATGAGTAGGAAAAGAATTTCACTACTCGAAATATATTTAATGAAAGTTATGAAACTATAGAATATGTAATAATGTGTAATTTTTCTATCTTATTTCTATTACGACCTTTTAAAAAACGCTAATAAACACAATTTAGTCAACAGATACAAACGATTATGGCGGCGCTATAACAAAAAAAAAAAGCTTTATATTTTATTTGATGCAGAAGAATCAAATGAAGACCCGCTTAATTGAAATGTCGCACACATATTTAACTTGTTGAATGTTATGCGATACCAAAAACAAAACAAAAACATAAGCACACAGCTGTTTGGCGATTTGCGAGAACGCTCCTTTAACGCCAATAGAAATTTTCGCCAACCCTTTGCAATCTACGGTATGTTTTGTCAATTCGCTTCCCGGGCATGTTAGTCAACAAAATTCGAATGAAAGTTTTACTTGTACGAACTTTTTTTTTTAATTGATCTCTTTTTTTTATATAATTAAAATCAGTAGTATTTAGATCTAATCAAATATTAAAAAAAAATCTTTTTCTGCTGTTTTATTTGTCCCATATAAACGGTTAATCTTCAAAATTTAGGAGCTGTTTAATCGGATTTTATGGTACTTCTGATTGACTATTTAAATGCTCCACCTTTTCGGGGCGATTTTAAGTTTTCAGACTATGTAAAACTGTTAAAAAATTTTTTACATCGAATAAGATTTCCATTTAAATTAAATTTATTAAATCAGTATAATTCGACAACGTAAAAACTTTATTCGATTCGGTTTAAAATTGAACAAAATATATGTTACTAATGTAGTTACACTTATTCTAAAGACATTTTTCATTCAATGTCTTGCCAATTTGCTAAAATAATTTATAGAAGATAACATACCCAAGCGCAAAGCAAACTATAATAATAGACAACCTGTTAAAGTTTTAGGAAAATTGGACAAAAATTTGAATAAGTCATTGAACCATTGAGTCCACGGGGGAAAGGGGCATTTTAAATAGAAAAATATTTTATTCTGGAATTCCTTATTAATTATAATTTCTGAATTTAGCGCCACTTTAAAGCCACGTCTGGGAACATATGTATCTTCTTGCCCCCCGGCTATGCCTCTGTTCCATGCTCCCAGTTTAAAAAAAAGAAGAAAAAAAAAGACAGAGAACAATAAATTTACCGACACTAAATTGAAATTAAAATTTAGACAAGTTGATATTATGCATTGTCGGATAGACATTGGAAAAGAATATCCTGAAATTTCTAAAAGAGCTGGGAAATACCTAATGTAATTTATTTCAACGCATGTACACCCTTGTGCAAATTAATTGAAACAAACTCAATAAATTCAGAAAACTAAGAGAAAATGCTATTTTATTTAAATTTATACAAACTCAAAAATTTTTAATACATAATATGATCTCCACGACACTTTATTAACATTTGGACACGATTCGGCATGGATTCCACTAATTTTTTACAGTCATTTATAATATTTGTGTCCTTGTACCACACTTGAATTAACGCCGTGATTAGCTTCTCCATAGTTGTACAGTTCATATTTAACAGGCGATTCTTGCATATGGCCCAGAGATTCTCAATTGGGTTGATATCCGGAGAGTTCCCTGGCCATTCCAATGTCTCAATTTGATTCTCAGACATGAATTTCTTGACAATTTTGGACGTATGTCAAGGAGCTAAATCCTGTTGAAAAATCCCTGTTCCATCAGGGTATCGTTTCTTCAACTCTGGAACAACTTTTTTACCCAGAATAGTAATGTACTGCTCAGAACGCATCATACCGTCAATAGGCTGCAAAGGTCCAACCCCATTGTAACCGAAACAACCCCAAAACATCTTCTTTAAAAAACACGAAAAAAAATGTTTGTTTCAATTAATTTGCACAAGGGTGCATGTAAAAAATTTTTGTCTCCCTGTATACTGTAACAAAAACAAAATACAGTAACAGATTAGACTCAGAGTCATTAAAAAATTTCCATTTTATTAATTTGCTAAAATTATAAAAAAATGTTGCTTTCTTTTTATACCAATAGAATATATTTTATAACAGCGATTCCCATTTTTTTTCGCCTGTTGAACCCTAAATGGTCAACCTTTTTTTGACCGAACCCCGACTTTATAAATTAAGTTCCTATGCAGTTGTGAATATACAAACCAAAGAAAGACTAAAACTACTGAACGACAATAGTAAATTTAATAACCAATAAGGGATTATTCTAATATTTAATAAGAAGAGTAATATATCTACATCGTTTTATCATTAATAATCTTAAATTAGTTTGGACGTACGACAGTTGAATTCGCAGTCCACGAGCTAAATCTAGTCTAGATATGATTTCGTTTTTTTCTCTAAACATGAGCTAAAAATGAATAAAATAAGCCGAATTATGGGTTTTCGTTAAAATGAAAATTAGAAAATATAAACTTGGAAAATGGTTATTAGGGAAACACATTTATTTATTAACGAATTTTGTTACTTCATTTTGATTTGAAGATCGCAATGGGAAATACTAATGCACTTTTTCATAAATGCTTGTCCTTTCAATAATATATTTAATACATTACTAGAAAAATCATATTTTTTGTTTCAAAAATATTTGCCACTTCCTTTCCATTGGCAATTTACTTTAAAAAATTTCGTAAAGACATCAGAAATGTTAAGTTAATAATGATTTATTAAATGGATCTAAATATATTTATATGTCACTATACTTATATGTTTAAAAAGTTCTTAACTTTCGGAACCCTTTTAACCCTTTCCATTGGGTTCCGCGGAACAACATTTGGGAACCACTGCTTTAGAAAACCAAATAAACCCCATTAGCTACCTTGCGATTTATTTTCTTATTAAGATGTTTGTGTTGCGATAAAATAAAGATCCAATAATAATTTCATAAATTTGAGTAGAATAGCGTTTTGATATCCTTTTTTTTCCTGCTCTTTGATTAAGAGGTTCCATCAAGAAAATGTTAAGTTCAAAGGGTTAACCAAAGTGCAAAAGGTTGAATAACCCTGGTTTATTTTATTCCACAGCTTAATCCCTAACTGTGATGCATAATTATGAATGTGAAAATAATTTCAAATTCGGTGGTATTGTGTAATATTTATTAAAACAGAATGTGTAAAGGGACTTGGAACTTAGATTAAAAAAAAAATCTAATCAACCCATTAACATACCAACTTTTAATCTTTTCTCCCAGAAGCATAATTATGAATTTGAAAATAATTTCGAGCTGGTGTTTGAATTTCCATTCCATGATGAATAAATTAGGTGGTTTCCCGTTGCGGAAATCATGACGGGAAAAAAACTAGCTTCTAACTCCCCCTTTACTCGAAACTGAAAACGTGCATGGAGTTTTAATTCTTGTTTTCGAAACTTCTGCGCATGCGCCAGGTACATCTGCCGTTGGAGGCCGAACGTTACGGTAAGGTGTGTTTGGTTTTAGAACAGGTGGTTCATTCTGTCGGTCTGCTTGGGTTAATGCCATTACATCCGCTCTTTCTCCCATTCCTGTTTTCTAAATAACAAAGTGAAACTATTTTTTTTTTTGTGGAACAAAATTAACAACGGATTTCTCTTTCTCGAATTCTATATCTTACTAAAAGATCTTTTTGGTGACAAAATTTGATTACCAGTTCAAGGAATTCATGTGAAGTGTGATTTTGTGGAAGAAAACAAAATTGTGATAAAAAATGAAGCCAAAAGATGAGAGGTAAGTGCAACTTTTGTGAATGAACAGGAAGTTTCTTTTCGAGGGAGAGGAAGGGAATGGTTGAGTTTAGTTGTTATTTATAACGACGCTCATTCTTTTTATAGAACATGTTAATTTTGATTGTAAAAAAAAACATTGAGTTAAGATAAAGCTTTGATGATTTCCGTTGTTTTATGTAAGTTCATTCTACTGAATAATAGTTATAACAAAATTCTGCTGAAATGATGAAAATAATAGTTATAACAAAATTCTACTAAAATGATGAAAATTAATAGTTATAGCAAACTCATTCAGTAAGAAAATAGTTATATCACATATAAGTTGCCTGCTCACAGTAATTTTAAGTAATGAAAATAATGATTAAATCAAAATTCTACTGAAATAATGAGAAAATTTATGAAATGAATTATAAAGACTTGATAAGTTGCGTGCTGGCAATAATTAAAAATTTATGAAAAATGTTTTTTTTAAAATTTTTTATATATATATATATATATATATCATAAAAAGGCATAATGCCTAGAATGTTTCATAATTTCTAATGAAGCTCATTCTTTAAATAGAACTTGCTAATTTTGATTGTAAAAAAACTTGTTTTTATTTAGGCTCGCTCTATTGAAATGATAAAAATAATAATTATTGTATTGTATTATAATTAATAAATATTTGCTGAAATAATGAAAAAAATAGTTACAGCAAACATAATGATTTGATTAAGTGGCTTGCTAGCAACAATTTTAAATTTAATATAAAAAAGAGATTTTTTTTTGATAGATAAAAGAGCAAAAGCTGGTTAGAAATAGTCCTTTGAATGTACAATTATTTATAAGGAAATTTATTTTTTGTATAGAACTTACCAATTTTGATAATATGAAAAAAACATTATTATAAGTCCAGGCAATGGTGATTTTCTTTGCTTATTTAGGTTCATTCTACTGAAATATTGAAAGAATTGGTTATGACAAATATAGGAATTTTTTTAAGTTGCGTTCTGGGAATAATTTTAAATTTGAAAAAAAAAAAAAATGATTCGTTGATAAAAGGAAAAGGCTAACCAGAAATATAGTACCTGGTGTAACTCTTAAGGGGTCACAGTACCCAAAATATGAGCAAAATGTCGATATTTTTTATTGCTTATAATAAAACTTCAAACTATTTCAAACGCACTGAGAAAAAATCATCTCTCTATCTACATTTTTAAAAAGTTATGAATGATTTTAGATTGCCCTAAAACAGAAACTTGATCAGCAGACAGACTTTAAAGTGCTTTTGCTCATAGATGATAATTTTGTGTTTTAATCTGAATTAAATCCCTAAGGAATTTTTTCAATTTAAGATAAAGCTTTGAAGTAAACTTTTTTATCTTAAGTATAATACACTTATTTTAACTGTGCATGGAATAAGCATTTTATGTGGTATTACAACTTTTACAGCATATTATATATACCTGAGAGGAATTTTTAACCTTTTTTTCAACCTTTTTGCATAATAATCTATAAAAAATGTTCAAATTCATACATCAACAAATGAATGCACAAAATTGTTAAGATGAATATTGGAAGCACTAAGAAAAAAAAAGTTTTTGAAAATATGTTAAAATAATAAAGCTTTTAGGATTTAAAAATTTTGAATTTTTTCAATTTTTGTTAAAATTAAAAAAAATTAAACTGTTTAATTATTTTTTTGAAGTTAAATTATTGATTATAAGTTAAATGAGCATGTAAAGCATCTACAAAATGAATGATTGTACATTTATTTAAAAAAAATGTTGCGAGGATACTGTGACTCCGTAACTAATTTTTTAATTTTGTCTTCATGCAACATTAAATTATTTTTTGTTTCAGTTTTAAACTATTAAAAATCATGATTGTAAATTTACTATTCTCTTTCTTTCATATCAAAAGAAAAATTGGATAGCTAATATTGGTGTAAAGTTTGTACACAAAAAAAAAGCCTAGTTACACTTAACGCAATGCGATGATTTTAAATCTTACATACATTCTTGCCGTGACGAATTAGCTGAACTTTAGAACAGAGAAATAACTTAAATATTTTAAAAGTTATTAAACTTTTTTAAGAATCGCCAACTATGCGACATTTTTCCAACTAGATGAAAATCATCAAAATCACTGCCTTTTTCTCAGTGTTTGCAAATTTTTATGAGCCCAGGTAATGCAGTATAAGAGCAAGTTTTTAAATTTTAAAAAAATTAGACCACAAGCACTTTTCATTTTCACAAAACTGTGACTTTCCTCCATATTGACGTTTAGCGCTATTATTAAAATAAGAGTAGATAGCATTGGCTTTTAGATGGACTAAACTTGACCTAACACTGCATATTCAGAGCCGGATTATACCTTTCGTAGGCCCTCTCCTCCTTCCCCCACTCCTCCCCTCTTTTCAAAATATATGCTAAAATTTTCTTGCATATTTTTATTTACATTTTTATTAATATGGATTTTAATTTACAAATTTGTTTATCGAACTTTATCTGCAATTCGACAGCATAATACAAGATTTCGTTGAATCCAAAAATCGCAAAAAAGTAATATATTAGATCATAAGATTCTGCAAAATAATTTATTACCGAAAAATATTATATATTTATTTGTATCTTCATAATTTTGTGCAAAATAAACCTGTTGTTTTTAAAGCTAAATTATTTTTGTCAACAATTTTTTTTCTTCCAAGTTTTTCGTAGGCCCCTGAATTTCGTACACCCTTAGCACGTGCCTAGTGTGCCTATAGGTTAATCCGGCCCTGTGTATATTATTCAAGTAATGCATTTCAAACACAGTTTAAAGCTGATTTATATCAGAGTTATAGAAAAATAAAAAAGAAAATCAGTTTAATTTATATGAATTCAATTTCATCTCACTTTTTGAATGGATTATTTACACAATCGATTGATAATTATTTTGAATATACCTTTATAAGAATCTCAAACAATATTAGGTAT
This sequence comes from Parasteatoda tepidariorum, assembly GCF_043381705.1. Lineage (NCBI taxonomy): Eukaryota > Metazoa > Arthropoda > Arachnida > Araneae > Theridiidae > Parasteatoda > Parasteatoda tepidariorum. Next base: position 53,489,077 of record NC_092209.1, on the reverse strand, counting down.
GCGTAATCATTTTTCGAATGACGATTTCTACAGCTCTTGAAACCACGCACTTTTTATACGGATCATTGTGATTAATATCTGTGTTTAGCGCCATAAAATGGAAAAATAAAATAAAATAAAATACAAAATACAAGAAAAAATGAGTAATATCACCATTTCATCATGATGGTGGTAAGAGAAAAAAGAAACTAAAGATTTCACCCAATGGATTTCACTGATTAATACTGATACGAGAATAAAATCATATCAAATAAATCTAAAGTAAAATTACTAAAAAATTGATTACAATTAAGAGATAAAAAAATTCATCTTTAATGATTGAATAAAACTTTCTTGATTTAATACCACAACACATAAAACTAGAGTGGGGGAAATTTTGCACTCACCGGGTACTGTCCACAATGTATGTTTTTATTGACTTTGAATCCTTCATTTATCTTACAAATTTTTTATAAGGTTACTAATTATTTTGATTAAATTCTTGTTATTATATATGCATTATATTAATGATGCATTTAATTTATTAATAATAATGAAATAGTAAACTATATTTAACCTTTAATAACTGATGTACCCAAACTAATACCTTTAATTATAGTTTGAATATGCAATAAAAGAACTTAAGGTCATAAATAAAATATTTGATTCCAACCTATTTTTAGCCAGGATATAGTTGTTCGATTCTCATGGGATTTTTTACTAATTGAGCGCTTTAATTCATGGTTTCATTTATTATTACGTTTTGCTTTTATTCTCCATTCAGAAACTTTTTTATTCGTATTCGTTTGTTATTTCATTTTTCATGCCCAACTAAATCCTTGAAAATTCTGGAAAATACTTGAGGAAATAATAAAATATTACAATTTCAATTTTATGTATCATATAATTGCTAAATAATTAAAATTACTTACTGCCGTAAAACTATTTTTCCTTGAAAACGAACAAAATGATACACTTGTTCAAATGATTCTTATAAATTGTACATAGTTTATTAATTATTTTTTAACTTTCATCAGTTTTAAACTTTTTTACCATTTTTGAAGATTCTTTATTCAACGTACAGTGCGCCAAAGAAAAAAAATAAATATAACTGCCCACCCTGAATAACTCTTCATCTAATGATCAGATCCTCACATTTGTTCTAGGTCTCAATCTTGATGGTTAGAGGGGTTGACCTGAAATATGCTAATTAATTATTTCAGACGATATTTTATAATACGAAATCCGACACAAAAACGTTCTTTCTTTGAATAAACATATCATTTATTCGACCGAATCGATTTTTTGAAAAGAAGTTTTGAGAAATCGAATTTAAAAAAAAGTGCATTTAAAATTTGATTTTATTCAACCGATTGCTCTCAAAGTTTGCATTTTGCCATTTAAAATGACGCGTGCTAAAATGATGTAATAAATTGAATACCTTAAATTTTTCCTATTATTATTATATAAAATAATTAATATTTACTAATAGTTAGTTTTTGCATGGAACTATCTTTGGATAAGCGAACTTTATGTGCAAAAATGTTTTAATTCGTTTTAGAGATTTGACGAAATTTGAAGATTGAACACTAAAAGTAAAATTAAGATTAAGGGATCCAAACGTTGGACCGCTCTCCTGTGAGCAAACTATTGTGACCATATTCTCTAGATTGCGGCTACCCTCTATATTTTGAAGTTAAAAATTCCGAGTCCATCATAAAAATGGTATGTTTATTCTGAGAAAGTACATTTTTGTGTCTGATTTCGTAACTTAAAATATCGTCTGCACTAATTAATTGGCATATTTAAAGTCACCCTCTCAATCCATTAAGATTAGGTCTTAGAACATGAATATCCGATCATTAGATCAAAAGTTATTCTGGGTGGCTCGTTTTTTTTTTTTGGTGCACTGTACATTTCCTTTCATTGTTGATTTTAATATTATTTTAATATCATTTAAATATCTATTTGAGCACAAAAATTCAAATATATAAAAATAGCTTAAAAATGTAATTATATATATATATATAAATAAGAGTTTAAAATGAAGATAAAACAAAGGAAAGTTACAGACATATGAAAAAAAGGGGGGGGGGACGAAAAATAATAATAAAAAGAAATAACAAACAACTGGAAAAAAAAGGATAAATTTTTTTTAAAATCCGTAAAAAAAAGGTATAATCTTTTTATCAGCCCACACGATTATATCGCAAAAAAGAGTGCTTTCTGATATTGTGCCAATATAGCCAAAGCAAAATATATTAATATATTAATATATTTTTATATATTTTGCTTTGGCTATATTGATACAATATCAGAAAGCACTATTTTTTCGCGGATATTATCGTGTGGGCTGGTGAAAAAATTAGATCTTTTATTTTCCGGATTTTTAAAAAAAATTATCATTTTTTTTTCTTTTTTCCCCCAGTTGGTTGTTATTTTTTTTTATTATTATTTTTCTTCCCCCCCTTTTTTTTTCTTCATATGTCTGTAATTTTTCTCTGTTTTATCTTCATTTTAAACTTATCTAATGAGTTCTGTTTACTTGCAGCTTATGCGCAATAAATGAAACTTATTGTTTTTCTTAATTTTTTTCGTGTTTTCTTGTATTTATTTATTTTGTTGTATATATATATATACAGTCAAACCCCGCTATAGTGAACACCCGGATATAGTGAACGAAATGTTCGGTCCCGTGCCTTGCTATAAATGGATAATGTTATTTTTTGTGGATATAGTGAAGAAATTGCATATAATGAACTTTTTTCTGTCTTCAACTAATTTTTTTTGTAATAATTTTGAAATTTCTACTTAAAAAAAAAAATACATATACCGATTTTCAAAACCATTTATAGTGGGGAATGTGCATTTTTTCTTGTTTGCTTCTTTTATCTCACTTTCCCATCCCTAAACAAACAAAGCAGATGTTTCCAACCCAGGTTGGATCAATATGCATTTTCTGTCAGAGGGAATGAGCAATTATTCATTATTGGTCAAAGGGTTGGACACTAATATGTGTTGATAAGGCCCTCATTTCAACTTCTTTTTGCTCTCAGTTCAGTTTAAAAAATCATGCAAACAAGTGTCTCAAATTTAACTATGGCGAACAGTAAACGTAAAGCGTTCTCCATTGATGATAAAATGGGCATAATCAGAAAAATTGAAAATGGATGCAATCAAGCTGATATTTGCAGGGAATATAAACTATCCAAATCTGCAGTTTGTAACATATGGAAAAATAGGCA
>NC_092209.1:53381665-53485466 GCF_043381705.1 Parasteatoda tepidariorum | reverse complement strand
TATATATATATATATATATATATATTGGTTTTCTTGTCTCTGAGACGGCGAACATCACACAAGAGTCTATAATAAGCAATAAATACATATTTTGTATGAGGATTTGTATCTTGGATATGACAACCTTTCATATCCGTTTCTCAGAGAATTATCAAAAAGGAAGCCTTCCATGATAGATAATAAAACCTGAGATTGAAATACAGCCCGACGGACCGCTTTCCGATGTGTCAAGGCTTGTGATTCCACAGTGGCATCTTCTCTCATAAATTAGGTTACCGAGAACGCGAATGCGCTTGGAAACAATGTACTTTGGGAACGTGAGACGCTTGCAATAAATTATTCTTCTGTATACTCCCCGAATGAAACGGAAAAAAAAAACTGAATAAATATTTTCGGGGATAATTTCATGATGCGTCCGATTGTTTAAAAACGCAATCTGATAATGCTTTCGGCACTGAAGATGAGAAACTTGAGGGAAAAATGTCGAGCTGATGCATCAATGTCGAAACCTTCGTCCCGTGAACTCGGCAAGGTTTCTCATCTGAATATTAATGAATAGATAATATCTGAATTTTTTTGAGATTCCGTAATGCCTAACTGGTTGAAAATACAATCGAAATGAGAACATCCTAACCTGAGGATTATTTTTTTCTCTCTAAAAATAGAACTCCATTTTTGTTTTTAATTGCACCCATAGATTTATTTTTAACGCAGAAAATGCTATAGGAATAATATGTGATAAGTTATTTGACTTTCGGCTCGTTAAAATGTGAAGTATCCTTTTTTGCGTCCGTTTAAAATAAAATACTTCAAATGTTTTCACAGAATAGAACGTGCGGAATTTATTTGCTATGGAATATGTGTTAGTTGATGAAACATTAATTTTTTTTAAAATTCCACTGCTCTAAATACATGTTGCTGATACGTGGGGGCTCAGGTGTCCCGTGTTCGAATCCCAGCTATTGCTAGTCTATACGCACTCCGCACCCGGCTCGCACCGACCACACGGCTGATATAAAATATCCTCAGTGGTAGACGGGCCATGAGTTAGAGACCCTTTGCAGTCAGACTAACCGTGGCAGGTTTTCGGGGTTTTTCTCTCCATGTAAAGCAAATACTGGTCAGTTCCATCAAAAAGTCCTCCACGAGGGCAAATTTCTCCCAATGCTTGATCTAGGAGTTCCCTTGTCTTCTGGAGTTCTTTAAATTTCAAGGCTTTAGGTTTGAACATTGGTAGTCGTAAACTAAAAATCGAGTCGGCTGTTCATCTTCGGTTATAAAAAAAAAAAAAAAATTATTTTGACTCTTAAGCAATTATTGCAGTTAACATAACGCATCAATTTCATCAAAATGCATATTGTTTTGTAACGTAAGCATAAAATCCTTGATCATGTGACTTCCTAACAAATATTATACTTGAGGTTTATGTTTATAAAACATGCACTGCTTATATATTCTATATCTGACGGCATTTTATACATTGCCAATAATATTCATATAAGTAAGGTTTTTAAATGGGATAACAGTTTTCTCTTAACTTACAGAGTAAAATATACTTATTTTTTAGTTCTGTAGAAAATTATTTCCGTTAAAATTGGAAGGAGCATTAAAATGTTTACACTTTCAAGACGGGAGAGCTAATGGCACTTAAGTTTTTCCGCATTCTCCCTTCCCTTCATTTGTTCGATTTTGAATTCATTTCCTTAATACACATTTGGACAATGTTTAACTTCTCATTTACCTAATTTTTTTAACAATCAAAACTTTCATTTTCTTTCATGATTACGAAATCTTTGCTCGTTAATTGATGGGTATAATTGTTATTAAAAGAGGTGGAAAATTTCTTTTCAAAAAAGCGAATGTTGCAATCTTTTAAGTCTCTTCCCTAACCTTACGCAACTAATCGTCTTCTGCATTGTAGTGACATAATATAGGAAATCGTTTTCAGTTTTATTCTTTTCATCGACCTTGATGAATTTTCTTACAACTAAACCAAACCTTCAAACGATGTTTTTTAAATATTGCCATATTACTGAAGTAAAGTTCTTTGAATCTGGAGGCAAAAAACACTTTTGAAGGTGACATGGGTTTCCTATTCAAAACTATAAAAGGATGTAAAAATGAATATGCTTTAGGCGTATCTTCAAAATATCTTATTGTAAAGGTGGAATTTACTACTTCATTTGTCATGATTAAACTGACAGGCTTTCATACCATTTTTCTTGGATTGAAAACCGCCTTTGTTTCGATGTTTGGTAAAGAATTAAAAACTCATATAAAGTCACATTTATTCTGATTTTTTTTGATAGAATACTGAATGGGAGCAATTCCTTGCAATACAAACGAAATAAAGTGTTATAATGGCGATTTTCTTTAACAATGGGAAAACCTTTATGAAATTGCAACAAATACGTCACATCAGTATTACTTGGGTATTTCAATTGGTTTTTAAACCTTTTCGGAGCAGTGTAGCCAGTCTGGCCAAAAAAAAAAAAAAAAATGAACTAATAAAAATGAACTAATAAAAATTTAAAATTGTTTACTTCTAAAGGTCTTCCGTTTCTTAGTTACTACTATTTTTTAGAGCAATCACTATTCTTTAGAACATTATAGAGTTGATGGGAATTTGTTAACTAAGAATTTTTGCTCCACGGTTGTTGTCTCTCATATGCTGCCTGCCTAAAATTTCGGTCAAAATTTGTTGCACCTTAAAGAGGTAACGAAAGCAACTTTTTTCTTCTTTCGTATAATTTTGAAAATAATGAATATTATTTTATGTCATAATTTCCCTTTTAAAAATTTGCTCATGTTTAAAGAGAATAATATTCATTTTACTTAATTTAAAAATAATTATTAAATTAAAAATATTAAATTAAAACAATATTTTTTTATTGTATAATTCTTAAACTAGTAATGGATGTAAGGCAAAGTTGAGAATCACATGTGGATTTATTATAATATGAAGGTACAAAAAACTTTGTCACAAATTATTTTCTTAAGAAATTGTTGTGTCAAAAATTATTTTCTTAAAAAATTGCTGAAATTAGCTTATACAATTTGAACAAATTGCATGATATTCTAGTACAACAATATTCAACCTAAAAAAATTGATATATTTAATAATTTTAATTGATATATTTACATATATTTAATAATAATATAATATATTAGTAATAATATATTTTATATATTCTGATCTATAATAATAATATATTTAATATAATAATATATTTAATATAATAATATAATAATGTATATCAATAATATATTTAAGTTCATACATTTAAAATATTTAAAAATAAGAAAATGAGCTCAATTTATTGAAAAATTTTTTTTAAGTGACTCATTATTCTTATTTTTGTGTGCAAAATATCGCGTATAAAGTACTTTTTGTTGTAAAATCAATTTTATGGTAAGAGTTGGATTATAACAAAAGTTGATAGCTTATTTTAAAGTACATAATAGAAAATACATAGAAAAACATAAAAAAATAACAAAAGATATTTGTTATTATAACAGGCAATTCTTATTGGTTTTATAAGTATAATTATAGGTCATGTTATAATTATATTTGAGATAATAATCACTATAAATAATCCCAGATCCTTTTTACCATCTAATAAATTGAGTAGTTAAAACTTTTAGCGTCAAACGGTGTACATTTTTACCGTCAAATCCATTTTTACCGGAACATGTTACGGAACAAAAAATCAGTAACAGTAATAATTACAGTAAAATCACTGAATCATTTTCTAATTATATATTGCTAAAAAAATTACTATAAAAGTAAATATTACTGTAAAAATTATAACTACGCACTTTATACCGTTTGTGCAGGCATTTTATACCATAATTTGATCCAGAATTTTTTACTGTTTGTTTGGGTTTGCAGCATATAAAAATATTTGGAAAGTTACAGTCGGAAAAAAATTATTTTATTTCTCAAAATATTTGAGAAAATTTATTTCGATTTTTTATGAAACTGAGAAAGAAAGTTCTGGAACAAAATTGATTTTGTTGTACCAAAATTTGCCGACATTTTTTGAAGTTTGAAAAGTCAAAATTGGAAAAGGAAAATAACGAGAATAAATTATCTATAGACCTAAGTCTAAGAAACTGCGTATGCAGATTTTAATTTTAAATAAAAAAAAGCACCACACCATAATATTGAACTAAAAATGTATAACTTTAAAATATTAGTATTCAATTATTTTCTAATATCATTTTTCTACAATTTTAACATTTAATAACATTTATATTTTTAATACTTTACAGTTATAACATATGTATAAAACTTTTAAAACTTTAATTATTTATTCAGCTTTTATGTCTTAAATAATATATATCTTGTATACAGCTTATCTGGATTTATAATTTAAAACTTTTGAAGCATTAAACTTAATAACTTTAATATTTTACAATTGCAAAACTTTATGATTTTAACTCTATATTTGTTACTGTAAGCTTCGTATTGTTAAATATTTTTATTTTTATTTTTATAAAATTCCCAACTCTTTAGAAGTTATAACTTTAAATATTTGTTCTTTTTTTAAAATTTATAATTTTAATATTTTACGAAGCTTAAATCTTAGAAGTAAAATCGGCGATTCTAAAATTAATAAAATTATACCTTTAACACAATAACTTTAATATTTTATAAAGTATCTTGAAACATAGACGTCTTTTAAACTTTCTAACCAGTACTCAATAATTTTAGATATTTTTGCACTCTTTTACTTTAAAACTCTTAAATTTTTTTTATAATTTTTGGCTTTGGACATTTAATACTTTAAAATTTTATAGTTATAAAAATTTCTACATTAAACTATTTATGATTTTAAGACTTTATAAATACGTTAATGCTGAATAATTTTAATACGTTAATACATCATAACTTTAAATTTGATCACTTTTTGACTTTAAATCCTTTTATTTCAAGTATTAAAATTTGAACAAAGTTATACTATACTGTTAGAATTTTCCTTCTAAAATTACGGTAAAATAACCGACAGCAGTCTGTTCATCCAAGTAACTGTAAAGTTATTTATATGGACGACTACCCGTAAAGAACATTATTTACATTTACTGTTTTTTTTAACCATTTACTACTACCATGGTTTCAAAAGCGTAAAGAAGAAATTTAACTAGTTTTGAAGCTAGACTTTTCGTTGGGTAATGAGCATTTGAGTAAGGTTGTGGTCGAATTGTGTTTTATAAAATCAGCCGTGGAATGTGATTTAATTAGTTTATCTGGTAGTTTCACCTATCTTAAGAGATGTTAAGCAGCTTTATGGTGCTGCTATTTATCCATGAATGAGTGTATTCTAACAGTCCAGGGTCGCACATTGGGAAGTGCAAGGAGCTAGAAACTCTTCACGTGTAAAAGGGAATGATTGTGGAGTCAACATTGGGAATCGAAACCCCGTTCTTCTGGTCATAAGATTGACAAATTAGCTCTCCCAGCTATAACATGAACCTAGCTTCAAGGAACTCAGTGGTTTCATTAGATGGACCCAGTTGGTGCAATAAAATTCAAGTTATTCAACCGTATTGGGTGAAAGCAGTTGATAAACGGTTTTTATCACAATTTGAATATCATCTTATTTACTGTTATTTGACTGTTTTGTTTAAATATGGTAAAATAACAATTAAATAAACTGTTATTTAACCATTTTTTTCCTAGAAATTTCTAACGGTATATGTTACAATTTTAAAACATAATAGCTTCCTTTTATGAAGTAAAAGTTTCGAACTAAAGGTTAAAGCACCATAAGAGGATCATAAAAGTGTCATTTACTTATTGAAATCTGTTTTTGTCTCGTGTCCTTATGAGTCCTCTAATCCGTCTGGTGCAAACAGATTTCTGATTTCTCCGTAACGGTAGAAGTACCATAATCCCTTTCTCGGTTTTAGTGGAATTTCATCGGCTTCTTGACACTTCTGTTTCTCGCGGATTAACTTCTACTTCTGGTATAACATCAGGAAATTTTTAATGCATTCAACCGCTTAACTTTATATTAATTTTTATACTTATGTTGATGAGAATTATAAAGTTTCTTAATTCCGTCGTTATAACTTGTAATCTAATCCGTATGGCATAAATAGGCTTAGCATTAAACGGCAGTCAACAAATACGATCATTTTATGATTTGCCTTTGAATAAATTGAAATTTAGAAATAAATATAAATATTTATCGAGATAATTTTTCTCAAAATCATAGGCTTCTTTTCTTTTTTTATTTAACCTACACTTTAAAAAAAAATAAAAAATCCGGATCAAATTACGGTATAAAGAACCGGCATTTTGTGTGCCTCATTCGTAAAATCCATTTTTGCCTTACGGTAAAATTTTATGCAATACATGAAGATCATCTTAGAATTTTTAAGATTCAAATTATCATAAATACTTTGTTTTATTTATTAAATATTTCAGAGCTTTGACAAATTAGTATCAATTTAAATGAAATCTCTCTAAACCTCTCTTGGGAAATGTGAATTAAAATCAGAAGAAAGTTAAAAATGAGAAAAGAAGAAAACTTTGGAAGATTTAAAATAGGTTGCTCTAAAGCAGAACACTTTACTTATTCATAATTTATCATACTGAAAAATTTCAGACAAGTAAAACCTTCGGTACTTGAATGATTGTTTACTATGCAAACGACTTTTACTCTTCTAAAATTGTCCCTGTAACCTTCGCACCTCAACCTATTTTTTATTTCGATCATTTCTCTTTTTCATTTTGGCAATCGTAAAAAAGGGTCAGGCGCATTTGTTTTGCCATTAAAAAATGAAGTCAGAAAAAGTTATTGTATTATAATTCTGATTTATTAGTTAATGTTGATTTAAGTTTTTATAATAAAAAGTATTATTACATCTTAATGAGGCATTTTAATTATAATATGGATAAAATAGTGCTTTCTTAGTAATTAAAAGAATTGTTCGAAATAAAAGTCGTCCAGAAGAAATAATGAACTGCTTTTAACAATGATAAAAAAAGGAATTGTTTTCTCAGCATTGGCTTATGATATATATATATATATATATATATNGTGTATTTTTTTAAGCGTAATATATATATATTAATTTCAATATGAAAGAATTTTAGAAGAATGCTCTACACGTGAATACTGCCTGTCGGCATTTTGTAAATTGCAGTAATTATTCAGTAACTAACAACATATTTTTAAATGAGTTTAGAGTCTAAATAACTTTAAACTTCCAGTAGACTTTTCTTAATTAAAAAAGTAATTTGACTTAAACTTTTTTATAGTATATTTGAAGTTTGAATAATTAAAAAAAAAAAAATTCAAACAAGTAAATTATTTTTCTTATTTGTTTTTCGTAAAGGTGATAACGATGAATACAATACATATTTGAATCATGGATTAACAACGGTTAATTTTAAGACAGCGCCCGTGGAAATGAAGTGGTCCACCACAATCATTGTTCCAAAACACATGCAGCAGGTCGGAACGTAAATTGTTTGGGTCCTTGAACCCCTTTGCCTTTGCAGAATGATGGGAAGTTCGTCAACTAACTAGTTGTGGAGGATCTTCCATTTACTGCTTGACGTATCTCGTGACCTGGTGAACCGTAACGACGATGCCATTTGTAAAACTGATAAATAAATAAATATCGTCCAAATCTAATAATGTTAGCTGTAAAAAATCCCAGAAAAGAAAAAAAAAACTAATTTGTTTTCAAGATTATGCTGTAAATTGGAGAAAAAAATTGTCAACACATTTTTTTAACTTTCAAGGAAAGATTTTTTTTTTTTTTTTACTTAAAGTAATTATAATTTTGATTATAAGCATTCAGTTACTGAAAGTGAGCTATTACGGTTGATCGAACTGGGAGAGGTTTTCTTGTCTAATTTAAAAATATAATGCAAAAGATTTGTTAGTTTCAAACATAAAAATTTTGCATGCAGGCGAGTTTACTATGACCTAATTTATCAGTTACCTTGTCTTTTGAGTTGAGTTTAAGGTTACAAAAATACAAAGAAATATGTATTCGTTCACTGCGCACAATAAAGTCGTAAAGCTCAATAAAGTCGTGATGGTTTGCTGTGTATAGGATAATTTGCTGATACACATGAACGAGGTTCGTATCCGTATACTTGATACTGATGCAGAGCAAGGAGTCTCAAATTAGTAAGTGCGCCAAAAACATCGATAAAGTGAGCCAAAGGGTGAGTTTGGAGAAGTTCCCTCTTGCTGTAGGGGTGAGTGATTCCTAGATTCTCTTCCCCTTTGTATTACTTAATCAATTGTAATTATGTAACCAAGAATATTTCTATAATTAAAATTTAACTTTAAATATGAGTTTTCTAATTTTAACTAAAACTAACGTAATTCCTATTAACGTGATACAATAAAGCGTATCAATACGTTTAGCCATTATCAATGCTAACAAAAAAAAACATCTCCAGCTGCAGAAAATTTCCCATGGGATATAAGTAACGTTTCTTTTGTCTATTTATGGACGGTTTTTGCAATTTGTCTATCCACATTAAAAAAGAAAATGCGGCTTAGTTTTTCTCAAAAAATTCACTATGGTAGTGATTTTGATTTGACTCAGAATTCTGTTGTCTTCTGAGTTTGGTCCAAAATTATGATTATACTAAGGTATTTGTGATTATTTTGTACTTACTATACCTCAACTGTGAGGAATCATAATAAAAAAATACGCTTTAAAGAACCCCCGCTGTTGAAATTAGTAGCTGTATTACGTGTTAAATTCTACAATATAATTTTTCTTTCAGTACAAAAATACATTTTAAGATAATCGAGAAAAAAAACACCATGAGTAAAATCTAGAGATTTAGACAATTAACGATGGAAATTTTAAAATCATGCATTTAAATTTAAGAAATTATGAAGTAATAATCATTTGGACTTTGTTTCATACAATTCTAGATGACAAAATTTTTATTAAACAGATAAAACTATTGAAATAACATTATTTACTCGCTATTTGAAGCATGTCTTTATTATTAGTTGAATAGGACTATACGGAGATTTCCTATAAATGAACAAATAAAGGATTTAATTTTTACACACCTAACAAATTATCAATATAAAATTAAAATAGAATTGTGTCTCGATAAATATCTTGCCAGAATTTATAATTATTCGTTTGGCGATAAATTTACTTCCTGAAAAACTAACACGATCTCACGTGACTTGTAAAAAGGTTTTTAGGATTATGCACGTCATTTAAAGGCTACTCTAGTGCAATATATCATAGATATTGTCGTGCAATAGAAGAACGAAAAATCGATTTCTAAATAATGACGAACTGATATTGAGAACAACGTTTCATGCTACAATCACATAATTTCTCCAAGGTAAATATAAATTGATTGAAGAATTACGAGGAAAAGATACGCGTCAGTAGAAAAAGGAGAACGCAGAATGGCAACAGCAAGAAAAAGAAATTGCAAACGATTGTTTCCAGTGTAGCGTTAATGAATTATATACTTCGACCGTGATAGAATTTTTAAATTATATCAGAGCTTGTTTTTATTATCGCTTGAAATGAATTGTGAAGATTGATTTTATATTTCACTCTTACTTCATACATTGATGTAAATTTGTTTATTGAAAGTTGGTTGAGTATGGCTATAAGGTCAATGACAAAATTTCTTTTATTATTTCAAGTCATTTTATTTAATAAAGCGAGACACGTATGAAAAAGCGGATAATTCTTTTTAAAACTTCGTATATTCAACATTTAAAAGTATTAAATGCAATAATAATTATTGACACATATTGGCAATATAATAAATTAGTTTCATACTTTACAACTTTAGAATGTTAACATTGCTGATTTTCTAAACTTATTCCTTATAATTCTATTACTTTATAACAGCAAAACTTCAGAGTTTTTTTTTAAATTTTTAAAATTTTATGTCTTTAATATTTTATAACTTTTATATTTATAACGGTGTTTTCATATTTTATAATTTAAATTTTTATTGACTTTAATACTTATTCATTTAATATTCGTAATACATAACTTTTTATAATTTTAATACTTTATAGCTTTAATACTTTATAATTTTAGTACTTGATAGCTTAAATATTCTAATATTTTTATGCTTTATAATTTTAAGACTTTATAGCTGTTAAAACTTTTATATTTTTTAATATCTTTAGCTTAAGGGTTTTATATTTTTTTATAAGTTTAATACTTTATAACTTCAATACTTTTCAAGTATCAAAATTTTTAAATATATATGATTAATAAGTAAATATTATTAAAATACAACGAATTTTTTTAATATATAATAGTAGAATATATGTTATACAATATTGTAGATTAAATGTTAGAGATAGAATAATTAGAAAATGAAGTTATTGTTGTTGCTATTATTATCCGTAATTTACGTTAGATGCCTAGTATGAGTCTGTTGCGAAGTTTTCAGACTATAAACTAAAATGTTCGATGATTTGGGCTACAATATCGTTTGGCTATTATATCGTTGAGCCATAGTATCATTTAATTAAACCTCATACTTCATACGGTGTTAAAATGAATCAATCGTACTTAAACTTGATTACACGAATTTTATCATCAATCATGTCACATTTGTCTTATTTGAATCATGTCATAATTCAAATAAGCGATATCATGGCTGAATCGACATTTTTGTGATTGCTGCATTTAGTTTCGCTTGTGTCTGCAAACTATTATAATTAAAGTATTTTTCAAGGAGCAAAATATAGTATTAAAATGGTTATAAGAACTTAAATTATTAAAAATAAAATGGCTATAAAATATTACCTACATGTGCCTTACTGTTAAAAATAATCTGTCTTATCAATAAAAAATTAGTTAAACAATCAATATCTATAGTTTCTTATCTTTATTAAATTTATCATCTTTTCTTACTATCTTCATATTTTATGAAATATAAAGTCATTGGAAAATACTAAAATTTGGATCATTAATCCGAACTATTAAAAATGAATTTTTTTAAAATTTCTATTATTTAATAATATCTGGCCATTTGGGTCACCTTCAAAAAATTTTTAATGCATCGTAAGAATAGGAAAATTCTTTCAGTATTACCGTACTGTAAGGTAATGGAATAAAAAAAAACTCGGAATTCTGGTTATAAAAACCAAAATACACGGTATCTATAATGTTCATTTGTTAACTTTTCTTTTCATATGGTAACGATTTACCAGAAATTATGGTTTTCAATATTATAGTTCTTATTACACGAGCTGAAAAGTATATCTAATCAATTAATTAGTTTTTATGTCATGCTCTAAGGTGTTAGGATAAAATTGCCAAATTTTGTCACTAATACCAAATTTTATGACGTATTATAAAACCAAATTTTATTCTTAATTTTACCAAAATCATTACCAAAACGCTTCGGTAAAAGTTACCTACCCTTTTGGTATTCCCATAGATCCAGAAAAAAACCACAGTAAATTTTACAATTTTCTTGTAGTTTTTTTCAATGTGTGAATTTGCGGAAATAAAATAAGACATGACAATTAACTTGATTCAAAATTTATGCACATAATTCAAACTACTATTTGAATTTTTTTTTTGAATGAAAATATTAAGAAGGAAAAGAAAAGTAATGTAAATGTTTACTTAGCTAAAGAGGATCGGAGAAAGCTATTTTAAAAAAATAATTGAACAAACTACAAACTAGTGTATTTTTTTAAGCGTAAAAACTTAAAATGAAGGAAATTATCGACGATCACGTTCTAAAAATAAATATATGAATGCTTCAAAAATTCTTAAATTCTTTTCCCAAAATTTTGATGCAGTTTCCTTCAAAAGATAGTAAATCACATAGAATACTTAGAACAGTTAGAGAGAAAAAAAACCAACTGCTTTAAAGCTTGAAAATTGCTTGAACACATTTATATCAATGCTGTTAATTGATCAAGACATTAAACTGACTGTTCTGTTTCGTAAACATTTATTTTATAAGGAAAGAAATCATGACTTTTTTGTAAATGCTTTTTACTATTATTGTAACGATGTTTCGATTTGCACAATTAGAGAACTTAATGATTTTTGGGAGGGGTAGAGAAAATGAACGAGAAAATGAAGTATTTTTCTTTTATTGATACACTTTCAAAAGTTATATTAATGTCTGAATAAATAAAAATGATCTAGATTATTTTTTATACCGAAATTCATTCTGTTTTTAGTAAGTCAACATCTTCAGTTTATGTTTTAAAGCTCTTTTTTTCACGATTTTTTGTGATATGGTATACAATTTTTAATTGGATAGTCAGTTTTTTTCGTACAATGTTTCACGTATTGTAGAGGAAAATAATGATGACTAAAAGAGTTTATTATTCAACTGTTGACTTATCTCTGAAAATATGCTCTCTGAATAAACAAAAGTGATCTAGATTATTTTTTTTACCGAAGTCCTTTCTCTTTCGAATAAGTCAACAACTTCAGTTCATGTTTTAAAGCCCTTTTTTTTTAAAATAATTTCTTGTGATATGGTATACAATTTATTATTGGATAGTCAATTTTTTTTCGTACTATGTTTCATGTATTTTAGAGGAAAAGAATGATCATTAAAAAGAGTTTATTATTCAACTATTGACTTATCTTTAAAAATATGCTGTCTGAATAAACAAAAGTGATCTAGATTATTTTTTTCCGAAATTCATTCTGTTTGTAGTAAGTCAACAACTTTAGTTTACGTTTTAAAGCTCTTTTTTCACGAATTTTTGTGATATGGTATATAATTTATTATTGGATGGTCAGTTTTTTTCGTTCAATGTTTCAAGTATTTTAGACGAAAAGAATGATCACTAAAAGAGTTTATTATTCAACTATTAACTTATCTTTAAAAATATGCTGTCTGAATAAACAACAGTGATCTAGATAATTTTTTTCCGAAATTCATTCTGTTTTTAGCAAGTCAACAACTTCAGTTTATGTTAAAACATAATACTCTTTTTGACGATTTTTTGTCACATGGTGTATTGGATAGTAATTTTTTTCGCACAATGTTTCATGTATTTCAGAGAAAATTAATGATCACTAAAAGAGTTTATTATTCAACTGTTGACTTATCTCTAAAAATATGCTGTCTGAATAAACAGAAGTGATCTAGATTATTTTTTCTCCGAAATTCTTTTCTCTTTCGAATAAGTCAACAACTTCAGTTCATGCTTTAAAGCTCTTTTTTTACGTTTATATGTGATATTGTACGCAATGAACTGGATAGTCAGATTTTTTTTTTGTGTGTAAGATTTCTTGTATTTTAGAGAAAAACAATGAATGTAAACAATTTGTAACAAGGAATGTAAACAATGAGACGCGTCTTTTATAAAAGACCCCCTCGGTTTCGTGGTCCCTGATCTTAATTATTAATTTAATGAGTAGATTTTTAAATAATGACTCTAGCATTTTAGATTAAAAAAATTACATTCGAAGACTTCACTTTCAACTTTTTTATTTTTACAAATTTTAAAAAGGTTAATTTTTAGGTTTTATTGGGTATCCCATTTTCAACCTTAACAAAAATGTTTTTAATTCTAAAAAATTTTCAGTTAATAATTTGCTCATTGCAACTCTTTCTTCTGTGAGTACCGGTGTAACATTATTATCGGTTTATTTTTGGTGTAAACACTATTATAAGAATTGAAAATTTACTCAGTTAAACTAGTGACACATGATACAAATCAAAAATATCAAAATTTCGACACTGGGAAAGGCATGGCCTCCGCATTTTGTTGGAGTTAGTTTAATAATTAAATGAAATATATATGAATGTGATGAATATAAATGAAATAATTGTTTAGTAATTAAATGAAGTCAACTAGTCAACTTGTGCAAACTAAAATCTTAATATCAGTTAATTTTAAAAATATTACACCAAAGGTAGAGATTTGTTTATTTTAATACTCATTTATTTATAAACATTTATGGCTTATTCATAATAAATGTTATAAATAAAAAAATGTCTATCTAAAATAAAGATAAAGTTTATTGAACAATGTTTTGTACAAAGGTTAGTAATAGAACGTCTAATGACAGAAAGAGATTGTTGTTTAAAGCCAGTTATTATTGTTCAACAAAAATTTTTCTTATTTTTTTCGCTAATAGACTGGCTTAAAAAGAAACTTTTTGAATTTTGTAAATGGGAAACAATACAACTAAAATAACTATGAAATCAATGAGCATTAATTTTAATGAATTTTGTAACTATAAAATCAATGCAACAGCTTAAAATATTTTCGTGCAGTAACCTGAAAAGTTACGTATCTAATTTCCTGTTGAGCAAACTAAAAAAGCTAAATAAAATAAAAAAAGTTGAAAATATTTGTTTTGAATGTGCCGACAGAAGAAAAATCAATTTCGAACGCAACTCTAAACAATAGGATGAGAAAATTTGAATTAGGGCTAGCGAATCAGTGGACTGTAACGTATCCGGAGAAAACTGCAGAAAAATATGCGAACGCGGATTAACCAATTTTACGAACATGTCCTGGAAGTTATGAAATTTTGTTTCAATTTATCTGAAATTTAGATGATCGTGACATAGATGTCAGCGATTTAGACGTCTTCTTTTAAAATAGTCATTTTATTTACTGTGTCTGGTCTGGTTAATATGTTTGTCTGGCGTAAAGAAAGATGTATATTATTTGTGAAAATGCTTATTTGAACTTTAAAAAAGAAGTATTTTTCCTTGTATTAATTATGATTTCTTTGATGCTTAAAAATGATTGAAGTTTAGTATATCTACATACCCTATTTTCTTAAATTTTACATTTACCTTAATTTTAAACTTGCTTTCCCATTAGAAGGGCTTCCTAAAAAAAATATTAACAGTGAAAAAAATATAGCATCAACTGGCGTTGTTAATTGTAAACTTTTGATTAGTTTATTTACTAACTTAGGTTGCCTACCAAATATCATTGAAGCTTTCTTTAATATAATTTATAAACTAACTATTTAATGCCAATTTCTTTTCTGAAAAAAATTAAATTGTCGTTTTGCTTTCGTTCAAGTTTTTCTCGAGTTTTTTGTGAATACTGTTATATACAATTATAACTCGAAAATATAAACCTTTCTTATTGTTTAACTCCGTTTTAAAATTGTCTTAACACCATTTTTTAAAAAAAAAATAATATTAAACTGAAAAAATAAACATTTATTTATTTGCTTTATAAATTTGTTCCTCGAACTTCAAAATAGCTTTCTATTTATCAATTTAAATCTTTGTAACCAAAATATGACCAATCCAACCAACCGTTTCTCCAAAATGACTTATAAATTACTTTTTAAGATTTTTGTTTATAGAAAATATGAATGCAGTTTTCTATGCTTTAATCCTAGGAAATAACATCTCGAATTAATACAATTAATAAATAGTAATTAATTATTTCGTAAATACGAAAATAGTACTTAAACAGTACTTTAATAATTTAATAATAGTACTTAAACAGTGCTTTAGTAATTTAAAAAAAATTGCTTTTATTTAATAAAAAAAAAAAAATAAAAAAAAAAAAACAGATTTAAATTTTCTAGACTTTAAATCTGATTCTTCAATTCTTTAAACTCTAAATAGCTTTAAATTCTATTTTCCCACGAGCAAATAGCCTTAAATTCTCGTAGTGTTCCCCTTGATATAATTAACAGTATTCCAACGAATTAAATATTTTATCCATTATTATCATTTTCATGGAATTTTTGCAATCGATAAAGCATGTTGATTGGATTGGTATTTCACTGTTGTTTTAAATAAAATAAAATAAAGAAACCATTTTACTGATTCAAAATAAATTACTTTTCCATCGCAAAGAGACGTTCCACAGTCATTTGCAGTTCAATCTCATCAATGGAGAAGGAAACTGAGGGTTACAGTATCGTACCAAAAACCGGTCGAATCCTTTTTAGTCCTTTCTCTAGCCTATTTTCCCACACCATTGTTAGTAAATCCACGAAAGCAGAAATCACGAAGGAAAAAAAAATCAATAATAAAAGAGGATCTCTATGTGGTCGTTATCCATATATTAAAAATAAATATTCCGGTTTCTGGGGTGGATGTCTTTAAAGTAGCCACAGCCTTCCTTTCACTCGAGTTAAATAACATTCCTTTCTCGAATTGTTTTGTTTATAAACGTTGGAGAAAAAAAAAGAGATTCGTGAAAAAGATTTTTTATATTTATATATTATATAAAGAGAGCTTTTATGATTCGACGGAAAATGCATTGCAGGAAGATTATTATTAGGAAATCTATGCAATTGATAGATCTGTATGTTGAGGATACAATATCCATAAAAAATATTTATTTTCCAATCTATCTATTCTAATTTTCTTCTACCAGCACTACAGCCGATTGACTGTCATGGTTGTCAGAAGCAGCTTTATCCATCTTGAACTAACAGTTGTAAACTTTCATTTTAATGTCATTATTGTTTGCAATTGTTTCCAATTATTTAAACTAATCGTATTTTTCAAAAACATACTGTTTTATTTTAAATGGTGATTAATCTGGTGTTATGCTTCTTAATGTCATGAATTTTTCTTAATTGACAATTTATTCTTATCATTAGGATTAAAATTTTGAAGACCTTAAAATTTCCTGAAAATGCTGGTGAAAATATTAAAATGTCCTGAGAATAATTAAACTAGAACTTAAATGTGAAACATTATTCTATTTCTAAGTTTCTGAAATGTGTCCACATATTAAAAATAAATATTCCAATTTTTGGGGTGGATGCCTTTAAAGAAGCCACAGCCTTCCTTTCAATCGAACTAAATAAAATTTCTCTTTTGATTTTGTTTGTTTATAAACGTTAGATAAAAAAAAAAGAGAGGGATTAAAAAAGGTTTTATGATCAGGAAGATGCATAGCAGGAAGATTATTATCAGGAAGACTATTCATTTGAGGTCTGTTTGGTGAGGATACAACACTTCATAAAAAAATATAATATTCTAATCTGCTTATTCTAATTTTCTCTTACCATCACTGTAGCAGATTGTCTGCCATGGCTGTCATGGGCAGCTTTATCGATCTTTGACTAACAGTTGTTAATTTCTATTTTAATGTCATCATTATTGCTTACAATTGCTCCCTAGTAATGTTACTGGTAGGCTTTTCAGAAACATACTTACTATCTTAAATTTTTACCTTCATTGACATTTAAACGTATTCTAATCTATGAGATCCAAATTCTAAAGGCCTGAAAATTTTTCAAAATGCCGATAAAAAAAATTACTAAAATGTAATTAAACTAGAAGTTCAATGGAGAAGGTCAATTATTAAGCACCCAAATATCGCTGCCATACAAAATAATCGGTCTAATAAGTCAGTGTGTGTAGCGTTTTTGAAAAGTGCTTAAAGGTGCTTATTTTTTATTTACGTTTTAAAGGCCCTTAAAGGTGCTTTTTTTATTCGGGGATTGTAAGAAGTACTTAATTTTCTATTTTTTAAGAGATTTTTTTTCTTTACTGTGTAGATTGTCGTTCTAAATTACAAAAAAAAAAAAAAAAAAACATGATTTTCACAATTTTCTCTGCAATATTTATCAGAAACTAGTTATTTTACCGTGATTATGTAAAGTTTTTTTTAAAATGTTTTGAATTTTATTGATTTTACGTTTATAAATTAAGAGCTTTAAGCGATAGAAATTTTTTTTTATAATTTCTGCACAGATCCTAATTATGATTTTTTTTGGAAAGTGATTAAGAATATTTTTTGAGTGCTTATAACGTGCCTATTTTTTGCTGAAAAATATGGCTACGCACCCTGTAAGTGTTTTATATAAACCTATTTTAGTACTCATGAAGATGAATTTAGATTTTAATTAGTTCTTTAGTCCAAAGTTAAATCTATTAGTTATCAAGATTCGGTTTCCAATTTCTACTTTTTACTGCATTTTTATTGGCAATAAATGCGTCCAAGTACTTAAACTGGGTGACTTCACTAAATGTATTATTGTTTCATAAGATATAAGTTTTCTAATAAACATTCTCTTCAAGTTTTCTAATAAACAATCTCATTAGTGAATATGTTATCCAAATGGAAATGATGAGTTATCTTACATTGCTGTGATAAAATCTTGATTTGCATTTGAAAAGTGCCGACAAGTCAGAAAGTGTCAGAGCAAATGACAAGCATAAAATCAAAAAAGTGAAATTAGGATTATTGCGAACTATTTTTTGATTTTTTAAAAGCACGTCCGTGTCTTAAGCTTCCTTTTAGTATATAAAACGAAGCTTGATTTGCGTCATCATATCGTCAAGATGAACGTATGACATACAACATCAGAATCCTTAACCATTGAAAATATGTACATGTTTACTCCCCAACATATTTTAATTGTTTTAAAATTGTTAACGATAACGATTAAAGTGAAATACTTCTTAACGTAATAAATGAGTAAATGTTTTTTTTTATTTAAAGCTAGACTAATAAAATTTGTAAATTTTTCAAGATATTCAGTTATTTTTGAAAAAACAAACAAACAACGTATAAGTCTATTAATCAATAACAATCAAAACTGAGACATGTTTTCATTCAGAAAAATCATATAATCAAGTTGAAAAAGGACGATAGTCCAATTCGTATCTTATTAATGTTGAGACAAATTTCAATATCATGATTAAATTCGCTCAAAATTTCTAACAGTGAAAGTCAACTTGTTTTCAGAACCTTCATTTGTACAAAATGAAGCCTAATTGGTTTTAATTAAAAAATCAAAACTGAGTCATGTTTTCATTCAGTAAAATCGTATAATCAAGTTGAAGAAGACTGATAGTATGGTTCAATTCGTATCTTATTAATGCATTATTTTTAAGCATTTTTTCTTTTAATTTTTATCGATGGGTGTTTGGTTCAAAATGTAGGCTTTTCGTTTTTAAAATAGTTTTAAACATAGTTTTTGTAAAGTGCAAAAAAAAAAAATTTTTTTTTTTCAAACCTACTTATTACGCACATTATTTGTTAATTTCTTAAACTATTTTTCTTAAACTATTCGTTTATTTCATAAACTATTTCTTAAACTATTTGTTAATTTCTTAAACTTAAACTATATATTTAAACTATTTTTTTAAATACAATTGTGGGAATACCTTTTTTTTTCTTGAAATCTTACAAGTTTTAAATATTTGCGGATTTTTCAAATTTTATATTGAGCAACAAAAGTTTATAAATTTTTTGATGTTTTCGAATAAATTTTTTTTAACAGAAATTGTTTAGTAATTTTCCATTTCTTCACATGGTATTTATTTTTATTTTATAAAATATTAATGAAAAATTATGATTTAGACACTAACGTGTAACCGTCGCCCTACAATTTTCAATATTATTACATTTATTATCATTCTTTCTTAACATATGACTTATGTATTAATGGTTTCACGATGGTACCACTGAACTGCGATAGCTTAGAGGTTAAGGCACTGAACTGTCAATGTGAAGAACTGGGATTCGATCCCCAGTGACGGTTTGAAACCCATTCAGCTTCACATCTATGGGTGCCAGCTTGTCTGGGAAGTAAAGGCGACCTGTACGCCGTGCTGACCACGTTACCACAATCATGCCGTTGCCCATGAAATTGTGGATCCTGGATTCACATGGCCTACAACGGGCTGTAGCGGGAATGCTTTACTTTTATCAATGATTAATGTCTCCCAACAAATTTTAATACTATTAAATTTGATAGAATGCAAATATTAATGAAAAAATTGTGACTTGAGCAATAATAGGTTAATATCTCCTTACAATTTCATTTATTATTACATTCACTAAAAATGTTAATGAAACATTTACATTTATTATTATTATATAAAATATTTTTATGTTATTAGCTCAGTTGGTTAAAGCTGTGTAATTTTTTTTTAAAAAAATGACTAGTTTTTGATTTTTAAAAAAAGGAATTTCATGTCAAAGGGCGCGCTTTTTGATCATACTGACCTGATGATATATATTTTATCAAAGCTGATTCCCCAGTTTCAAAACGAGGTTTTATATTCTTCGATCAATCAAGAATTCAGATCTCTGTCGATAATGGCATGTCTGGTGCTATTATTGCCAGTGATTCTCCTATTAAACAATGGAGGCATTTGATCTCTTGCTCCTATTTAATTTTAAATTTCACGTAGGCTGTTAGAATGCATTAAGGTCAATACTGTTGCTACAACAAACGCACGGAGAAAAAAAAAATTCTGATACTGTATCGTAATGACATTCCTGGGAAAATAAACCATAATTCTGGCTAATAAACCCAAAATACACAATATTTAGATCATTTATTTGGTAATCTTTCCGTTCATATGATAACGGTTTACCGGATATTCTGATTTTCAAAATTATACTTCTGATTACTACATATTTAGTTAAAAATACAAAAGTATAAATTTAGCTGCATAACTGGTCGTCATGTCACATGATAAAATTATCAAATTTTACTACATTTACTAAATTTTATCACACATTATAAAAACCTATTTTATTGTTAACTTTACCAAAATCAATACCAAAGTGCTTCGGTAAAATTTACCAAGGTGTTCCCATAGACCAAAAACACAGTAAATTTATTATATTCTGATAGTTTTGATTGTATATTTTTTCTCAGTGCGGGAAGAAGCTTACTTGATTGCTTATTTAAATTTTTAAATTAGGCATTGGTCAAGAAGATAAAGAGAAGAAGAATGTTATAAGATTTAAATTGGTATTGAATTTGAAGTTACGTTCAAATGAAGAAATGTAAATGAATTTAAGATCATAATATCGTTCGAATTTGATGTGAAATACTGAGTTATCAAAAGTATTGAAATGGGATATAATTTTTTTAAAAAAATGTTCTATATGAAATTTGAAAGTTAAAAGAAAGTATATTATGGTTTTATCTAAAAATGGTTTTATGTATGTTATAAAAACCTTTCGCTATTTTGATATAATTATTATGAATTGCAGAATACGAATTTCATTTACTTCATTGTGTGACATTGCGTAAGCTTTATTTTATATTGCGACTTGAGCAGTGTAAGCATTTGAGTTTTTAACTCAATATATCTTATTTTTTAACTATTTTTTCTTTCATTGTGAGATTCAGTTACGCGATATTTTTTGATTTCTACTTCATATTGATTTCAAAATCTGATTATAAATTATTAAATTTAAAAATTGTACATAATTTAGATTTAAATACCTTAGATACTTGAAAAATTACTTAAACTTTTAATTATCTAATTCATTACATGAAAATATATTGGTATTTAAAATCAGATATTTCTATAATTATGGCTTTAACAATAGTTTATTTGCTGATATAAACAATTAATAGTGATATCTTTTAAGTCCAGATTTGTAATATATTGAATACAATGTAAGAAGCTTAAATGTTTCCAGTATTCGCTCCAGTACATAATTGATAATTTATTATTTTCTACGAAATTAAATTTATTAATTAACTAGAAAAATAAAAATAAGATATTTAGTATGAAACTGGAAAAATAACAAATAATTTATTTATCATAAAACAATAATGAATAACTTAATTATTATTTTCATAGTCATATATGAATGAACGAAGATAACTTAATATGAATGAACAAATAAGTTGTTTATACTATAATAAATAAGTTATAAGTTATTTATTATTAGAGTTATTTATTAATAACTTAGTTACAACAAATAAGTTATTTATTATTAAAACTATAATAAAAAACTTCGTTGTTATTTTCATAGTCATATATGAATGAACGAAGATAACTCAATATGAATGAACAAATAAGTTATTTATCATTAAACTATAATAAATAACT
The DNA here is from genome assembly GCF_043381705.1 of Parasteatoda tepidariorum. Taxonomy (NCBI): domain Eukaryota; kingdom Metazoa; phylum Arthropoda; class Arachnida; order Araneae; family Theridiidae; genus Parasteatoda; species Parasteatoda tepidariorum. The sequence continues at coordinate 53,463,688 of NC_092209.1, read as the reverse complement.
CAGTTGTTATTTTCATAGTCATATATGAATGAACGAAGATAACTCAATATGAATGAACGAAACATTGGTATTAGCGTCGAATAAGTTTCTGAAGTTAAAAGAATAAAATTATTATTTAAAGTAATAAGTAGTTAAAGTAATAAATAGTTCAAGATTAGCTCTGCCTATATCTTTTACAAGCAACAAATTTTTTTAAAAATATTTTTGTGTAAAACTTTGGAAACGAAACTTTTAATGAAATCAAAATCATATGAATACTGGCATCTGACCTATAGTTTACATGCATTGAATACTTGTTTATTGTTTGTAGCAGCGTTTACTTACAAAACCAACCCATATTGTCCAGTTAACGATGACTTATAAAGATAATTTTATAATTAAGCCTATTTTGTGAATTATTATTTGTAAATCACACCATTATCATCATTTACGATCCATTACATCTTAACCAACAGCATTTTTCTTCCGTTTTATAGAGCTGATGCCAATCCCAAAATCATAATGTTTCCCTATTTGCATTTAATGTTGCCTGTTTGAGTTAATTGCCTACTAAATCACGCCTCAAATACTCATCTCTCAGTCTAATCTGATCGACGTTCGATGGAGGAATTAGAATATGCCGAAAAAAATCGAAAAGAATAAAATTTGGAAGCACAGTGGGTTTCTTGTGGCAAGAAGGGCCCACGGCCTTACAGAGGTCGTCTCTCTTCCGCCATTTGCAAAAGTGGGTTAAGTGAGCCATCCGTGGGATTTCAGCATGATGGCAATAAGAAGCTGCATGCTGGTTTTTTTTCCTGCAAGTTCGTTTACTTGTCCGATGTTTGCCTTTTTCATATTCAGCTTGACCTTTTTCAGCCACACAAGTAGTCTTTGTGTGAAAGTTGGTCGATTTTCAATTGAAGAGGTTTTTTTCCTCCTGTTTTTAATTTTCCTTTCTTTCTGTTTATACTTTTATTTACCTTAATGGAGAGTTTTCATTTATTCTTTTCAAATGAAGTTTGGAATTGTGAATAGATGAAGGAGGTAACTTTTTTCAGTAAAGGCTCTCTGTTACTTTTTTTTCGGAACGAACTATTATTCTATTTCATATTAATAAAATTTGCTTGAACTGCGTAAAATGTTTATTTCTAAAAATAGTGAAAATAATAATGGATAGTTTCTAAATACCCTTTATAAAACTTCAAATGAAATTTTGAAATTAGATTTTGAATTTGACGGATGTGGCAAAATTTGTTTCAGCCAAAGGCTTTCGGAATGAACTATTATTCTATTTCATATTAAAATAATTTTTGCTTGAACTACGTAAAATGTTTATTTCTAAAAATAGTGATAATAATAATGGATAGTATATAAATACGCTTTATAAAACTCCAAAAGAAATTTTGAAATTGGATATAGAATTTGATGGATGTGACAAAATTTGTTTCAGCCTAAAGCTTTCGGAATGAACTATTATTCTATTTCATGTTAAAATAATTTGCTTGAACTGCGTAAAATGTTTATTTTTAAAAATAGTGAGAATAATAATGGAGAGTATCTAAATGAGCTTTATAAAATTCCAAAAGAAATTTTGAAATTGGATACTGAATTTGACGGATGTGGCGAAACTTGTTTCAGCCGAAAAGCTTTCAAACACGTTTCAAAATGAATAAGTATTCTGTTGCAAATTTAAATAATTTTCATCAAATTAAAAGGGTTTTATTTATAAACATTAAAATTAGTGGTGAATAGTTTCCAAATACGATTTCTAAAATTCCCTAAGAAGTTTGAAACTGGGTATTGAATTTGACAGGAGTAGAAATATTCGTTTCAGCATTAGCTTTTTTCAAATGCTTCCAATTAAATGACCATTCTGTTGCATACTTAAATAATTTTTATGAAATAAAACATGCATCTATAAATAGCAAGATTAATAAAGTATAGTTTCCAAATGCGATTTCGAAAATTTCCAAAGAAGCATCAAGTTGGGTATTGAATTTGGCGGAAGTTTTAGAATTTGCTTTTGTAAAAAGCTTTTATCAAATGTTTCAGATTGAATAAGTATTATGTTGCATATTTAAATAATTTCCATAAAGTAATATATATTGTATATTTAAATCGCAAGATTTATAAGGGATAGTTTCCAAATACGATCTAAATTCTAGATTCTAAAATTTTCAAAGTAGTTTGAAATAGGGTACTGAAATTGACGGTAAAATTTGTTTCAGTAAAAAGCTTTCCTTGAACGATTTTTCTAGTGTAAGTTTAAATGAAGTTATAAAAGAATAAGTGTCACTTCATATTGTAATCAGTAGAAAATATTAAATAGTTTCCCTTTATGTACATTTTGTTTTGGTTTATTCTCCTTAATTGAAATTTGAATTGGCGAATTAAATTACAATCCTGCTGTGTGACTGTACTACTTGATTAAAAACTTCATTTGTTTCAAAAATATACAATTTGGAAATAACAGTCGACATATTTCAAGTGCTCAAAAGCACACTCCCACCTTTGGGACCTACCAGATATGAATGAGATAAAACAAAAATGATTTGAAATAATTGCTGCATAAAGTCAGCAATTGCTGCACATTGTTGGAATCATGGGCGGAAACTCAATTTCAACTATGCAAAAATTATTTCAACTAAGATGTTCATTGGAAAAATTTTACAATACATTCATTTATTGCATATTAATTATGCTGCAATTAATATGCATATATTAATTGCAGCAATTATTTTCCATCTATCTAATGAAACAAACTTAGCAAGAAAACAGTTAACAATCATAGGAAGAAAATACTCAGTGAAAAAATTTACTTTCAAATCCGTCCAAAGTATTTACTCTAGTGATGCTCAAATTATGTTATTAAACTAACTTAAATCATAAAAAGAAAAATATAACAGAAAAAAATTATTTCCATAATATAAAATTTGATCTTTGCGCACAGCCTTCATTAACAAACTAATTAGCTTTAGCTAATTCCACAGCTATGGAATTTTAGGGATTCAGAAACTCAAATTGCGTTACATTGAAATTATTAAAATTGTTAGAGTCGTATTGAAATGTTAAGTAACTGTTGCGTTTTCTGCCATAATGCTTAGGATTTCGATCTAGCTATTTTTTATCTCACTGTTAACTGTTCATCGTCTTATTTACAAATAATTTTAAATATTTATTTTTGCATAAATCAAAATAGAAAATAATCTTATAATTAATTTAGCGCATAAAATGACCTATAGGTTTTTGGATTAAGCTTGATGAGTTTTTAATGAAGCATGAAAAGTCGAAATCATCAGATAATTTTATCGATTAAGTTGAATGATTTGAACTTCTGGAACGGTTTTAGCATCTAAAGCGTTCGATTTGAATTTAAATGACCTATTTTGTTTGATAATAAACTATAGTTTTAAAAAATAAGCAATTTTTACCCGAGGAACTAATTGAAGCTTATTTGTTTGAGTAAATATAACAAAATTTAATTGACCTTATAAAGGAAAATATTTTTGTAATTAAGCTAATAGTAACTCTTAAAATGCATAAATATTCTGTTGCTTAAATTCAAATTTCTATTCAAATACTGCGATTATTAATTTCGCATCAAGCATGCGTATTTATAACAAGTATTTAATTACTAAATGACGAAGGGTAAACTTTGTACTGCAAATTCACAAATTTCGTTACTGCAAAAGCATCTTCTTCATCCACAAAATACAGAATGACCTCTGTACAGAATGTTTAACGTGAAAGAAAACACACCCACAAATAATGTCAAATAAATAGACATGCGGTAGGTACTGTATAATGAAGAACTATATTCTGCGTTTTGTCATTGAGTAAAAATAACTTCATTATAAAAAACCGATTGTATGTCTTTTTATTTGATATGGCTTTTGTTTTTACGATTGTTTAAGTATTGTAATGAAGCAACTGTTATTCGACGTCACAACGCAGATTATACTGCTTCATTATACATTACCGATCACATGATTGTTCATGTGATATTATTTGTACTTTTTAACGTTTTTATTTTCAACTTTTTGCATTTGTAAGTGCTAATCTTTGGTAATGAATTGTTTGATACGAAAATAATGTAAAAGCAAATAATCAGTTTTTAAATGCAGTTCAAAAACTTATACAATATTAAAACGAAACGTGAAAATTAAACATTAAAACAAGATTTCATTTTTGCACACTTCTGTCATGTAAAAAGTATAGGTAATCTTTTTTTTTTTTAGAAAAATAAAGTAATTTTCTTTTGTCAGATTAAGATTTCAGAATAAAAATATGTAGGATGAAGGTAAATTACACTGTAAAAAATTCCGGATCATATTACGGTAAAAAGTACCAACATACTGTGTGCCGGTACTTTTTATCGTAAAATTCCTTTTTAACGAACGGGCTAACAAACCTGATATACAGTAATTTTAACAGTAATAGTTATCGTGAAATCACTCCAAGTAAATAAATTTACTGTAAAAATTATGATATGATATTTTACGATAAAAATGGATTTTACTGTATAATAGATTTTACGGAGGATAAACCCCAAGTGCCGGTACTTTATACTGTAATTCAATCGGAAATATTTTACTGTCTACCTGACCAACTTTGACACTTAACACTTAAAATAAGAAAGCACGCTTATAGTGCTTGTATGTGCAGGTCTCAGAAACATTCAAATTAGTTTTATGAATACCATAAATATATTATAAATACCGTATTTATTAGTTTAAAAAAGACTTATAGTACTTAGTTCTTTTCGTGTTACTTTACATGTTTTCCAATCATTCTATGCGTGTTATTCATGTATTTTCGTGTTATGTATTGTTTTTTTACTTTATACGTGTTGCTTCATTTTCTTCACTTGTTTTTACATGTTGTATTTTTAATGCATTCTTCCTTTTTTATGTGTTATTTGTTTTCACTTGCATCCGCTTTTGTTTGTGCTTTCTGCTCCGCAAATCTAAAAAGAAGCCTGCGAACCCTGATTTATAAATAAGTAGTTTCCAATTATTGTTTAAATCAAGTGGATATTTTCTTACACTAGCTACCACTTTAGTTAAAAAAAACTTACTAACAAACTAATTCAAAATTCAAGCATATTATAATAAAATCAAGTTTTAAATTATTAATTTATTTTTGCTCGTATGAATGTACGTCTTGGGTGTTCGAAGCACTGGTTCTAACACTTTTCGCTTTTTAGTCATAGTTATTTTAGAGCAAAGAGATATTTTCAAATAAAACCTGCCACTTAACCATTCAAACAACGTAAATTATTGCTCTCCGAATATACTCTGGAACCATTTAACTTCGCACCATTATACTTTGGAACCATTTAACTTTGCACCATTATACTTTGGAATCATTTCCTGATACCAACATAGTTTCCTATTAACATATTGCTTGAATTAGATAAGTGATGATTAAGAATATTAACCAAAATCATGATTGTCTATTTGTTTCGTTCCATTTATTTTCACAAATCACCGTAACCAACCCTATACAAATTGATCGTTTATTTAAAACTTAATTTGAATAGAACTAAAATTGGAAATTGTTGTTGCCAAACTCTGATTTAGAGTGGAAAGTACTCTTCGAGCAAATAAGTTGCAGCAACTAGGAAGTGGACAAGAACGCCGAATGTCAGGGTCAGCACGCGCTCTGTCGCCCGAGGGTTAAGAAATTTTGAACATCGGTAATTGTCCTCTGGAACCGCTTATCACGACCGGTTGTTTCCCTTTTGTCTTTAGTCTCTGTCGCTTGAAGAAGCCGGTTACACATTCCTCCAGCAAATAGTAAGGAACATGCTAGTTGACACAGTGTCACAAACTCGTTTATCGCTTTTTAAGTGACCGTGAATTGGTAGAGTAATGGTTTTGTTTTCGTGAGAGGTTTGGGTGACATTTTTTAAGGGGGCGCTTACACCATGGGAGAAACATTTCGTGATTTTATTAACGTTTAGGGAAATTTCATTAACGTTTTTGTACTTACAATAACGATTAGAGAAAAGTAAATTCGGGCGAACCTCGAGTAAACTACAATGCTTCAAATGCTGAAAAAAATGTTTCAAAAATGTCAATGTAAGGAACATGCTAGTTGACACAGTGTCACAAACTCGTTTATCGCTTTTTAAGTGACCGTGAATTGGTAGGGTATGGTTTTGCTTTCGTGAGAGGTTTGGGTGACATTTGTTGAGGGCGCTATACACCATGGGAGAAACATTTCATGATTTTATTAACGTTCAGGCAGGGGTCTGTCCAGACATTTTGTGAAAGGTCCTGTTTCTGTAAAATTGTGAAAAAACTATTCATAATTTGTGAATATAATATAAGCGTTAAGTCTCATTCTTTCAACCAAGGTCCTGCTTTTGTGAATTTGCGCAAATAGGGTCCTCTTATTGCAAAACTTGCTAAAAACCTTTTCAAGAAGTTTTTAAATTGTAAATAGATACAAGATTCTGCTCAACAATTGCTGCTACTAAATTAGAGATGCAACATACAAATATTTGGTATTCAACCTATACTACTCAACACATAATATTCATTTCGGACGAATAATGGAAACAAAATCACTCAAATTTTTATTAATTTCAATTGACATATTTTAAATAACACAACTTAGTTATGTATCACTTTTAATGTGTTACGCATTAAGTAAATTTAAACAATTCCTAAATTTAGAATATTTTACTTAAACAATTGCCAGAAACTAATTTTTATTTACATAATATTCTATTAATTAATTTTATGAATAAATATAAATTGATCAATTACTTATTTACAAAAATTTTTTTGATTCAATATTAATAAGAATGCGCACACGATGTTTGTAAAAGTAGAAATATTTTCTTAGATTACTACATTTGGAATTTAAACTTAGGGAAGCTTAGTTTGTCTCGACCCTCTTCCCCCCCCCCTGAACGGTTTATTCGATTACTAAAACAATAATGAAGATAGACAAATTTGTGAAGGGTCCGATTAAAAGATAAATTATTTTGTGATGGGTCCGTTTTTATGAAAAGATATTTTGTGAAGGGTCACTTAACGGACCCAAATTTCTTCTAAACAGACCCCTGGCATAGAGAAATTTCATTAACGTTTTAATAATTTCACTAACGTTTAGAGAAAAGAAAATTCGGGTGAACCTGGAGTAAACTATATGGATTCAAATGCTGAAAATTTTTTTTTAAAATGTCGATATGCAAACAAATCATTTCAGGATTACAAACCCACTGCGTAATCCCGCCATAATTGCCTAATCCCGCCATAATTTGTTTGCATTACGATGTTTTGAAAATCACCCCCTTTCCGCTTGAAACTTAATACTTTACTCAAGGACTGACTGAACTCACTTTTTTTAGACTTTAAATCTGAAATTATGGAAGTGGAGAAACAGAATTTGCCATGAAAATTTCTTCCGCTGTATAAATCCGCCGTATTCCGCTAACCTTCCCCTTTTAAATCCTTTTGACGTAAGAGTCACACTTACCCATACCCCTTCTCGTCACATGCTATTATATTCTATAATATAGATGTACATATACATATGTACAGTGCGCAAAAAATAATAATAATCGGACTACAATGAATAACTTTCCATCTTATGATTGGATCTTTACATTCTAGAATTCAGTGTTAATAGTTCGAGGGGCTCACCTCAAATATGCTAATTAATTAGTGCAGACGATACTTTAAGTTACGAAATCAGACACAAAGCGTACTTTCTTTGAATAAACATACCTTTTTTTCCCACAGGATTCAGATTTCTGATTCCCAAAATTAGGGAGTAGCCGCATATGGTCCTCGAAGTTTGACCAGGAGAGAGATACGAAGTTTGGACCTCATAATGTTAATTTTACTTTTTACGTATTTCACATATCTCGAGAACTTTTTAAGTGAAATGAAACATTTTTGAGCACAATCATAAAATTTGTTTGTCCAAATTCTGTGAGAAAAATAAATTTTAGGAAATATTTATTATTTTTTGTTATTTTATTTAATCAAGGCAATTTTGTATTGTAAGTAATAATATTTTTTGCATCATTTCAAAGTATGTAATTTTATATAGTAAATTGCAAAATTCGACAGAAATCGTTTGAAAAGTTCCTGAGAAATCGAATTTTAAAGATACGACTTATTTTAGTTAGAAATATATTAGAAAATATTAATTAACTGTTATTTAACTCCTATCAACCATTTAAATAAACCATAGAAGTGTAAATAGATTATTACCATTCTATTTGGTAAGGGGCATAGACATCAAAGGATAAAATTATCCAATAAATGGTAACATGAGAATCATTTTACAGAACAATTAGGTAATATTTTTGTGATACTTTTTAGACCTTTAGAGCATGGCGTAAAAACTATTTATTTTTCGTAAATTTACTTTTCCCTTTTATATTTATTACTAAATGTATGTCAATAAAAACATTGATATTCAAAACCAGAATTTCCAGTAAACAATTATTATTGCGAACGGTAAAACTACCAAATACATGGTTTCAATACAAGATATTTTGGTTTAACTACCAAAATTATGCTTTTTTTTCTTCAGAAACGTCTTTACCATATAAGTATCGTAATTTTGCCCGATTTTTTTGCTCCGTGTAAAAACAAAAGCCTGTTTCATCTCTATCAACATACTTTAAGTAGCTATCCTTGAGAAATAAATCAGAAATTATCTAAGGTTGCGATATAAAATAATAACTCTAGTTTTCAAGGTGAGCTAAGTAAGTGATTTGATGTTTGAAACCGTTATCTTGACCAAGATTTATTGGAACTACAAATGAATCAATACCAAATTTTCTTTAATTTGATAAGAAATCATTTTGTTATTAATAGGTTTCAGGGAGTTGATTTTTACAAAAATGTTAAATTATTTGAAAGTTTTTGCGGCAGTTGGGCAATAATTACTGAACAGTTCATAAGTTTATCAGAATCTTAATTTAATACATTTTATTAAGCTAGTCAATTTATAATAAGTTCTAGAAATTTACTTTAATCGATTACGAAACAAGTTCGAAATATAATCATTTATCTCTAATGGGGATCGTATGGACAAGGCAAAATAAGTCTAATAATTAATTTGCAATGGTTTATTTTTAATTAATTAATAAATCATATTATATTATATTATATTATATTATATTATATTATATTATATTATATTATTGTTACAGCTCATATTAAAGTAAAATGGCATTTTTTCCGATGCCCATTAATTTAGATACACCTAAGTTTTTGTATTTTTTAAAGCTGAAATCAAAAGCATGCTACTTTAATTTATTTCAGTATTTACGTTACTGTTGCTGTAAAACTAACTGTTGCTGTAAAACTAACTGCTTCTGCATTTCTGTATCAAACGTTCGTCTCCAAAAACGAATATTTTAGACCTAATTTTTGATTTTTGTATTATATTATGCAAAGTACTCAATATGTTAGGAGGATCAATTGAACAATTGCATTTGAGATATAAAAATTACTGAGCCCGAAATTATCTGTAGGGGGGGGGTGAATGTAATTGGAATTACATTGGATTCAAAATTTCGGACAAGTTAATCGAAAGAAGAAAAAATGCCTCAAGTGTGTGGGGGTGATGATCATATTTAACTTAAATCGAATAAATTATTTTGCCCCCGAAAGTAAAAAAAAAAAAAAATTGAAAACGTCTAAAATTGAATAAAAATGTAATTTTTTTTTCGTTGAAAATTTCTTAGAGAAAATCCCTCTTTGCAGACTGTGTGATTTTTCACTAAGCCAATAAGCAGTAATTTAGAATTGTTTTTAACTGTATCCGTTGTTTCCACATATCCAGCTGATACTACTACGAGCGTGGAATGTTTATACAACTCATTGTTTACAATCGGTCAAGCTACTTATCATTCAAATCATGTTCTCGGCATCGAATAACACTCAATGATAGCTAACGTTTCATTATTATCTCCCAAGTCGTTTGTCCGTTCTTTCGAAACATTTCCAAGAGAATGAGATAGCGTAAAAAATAATGTTACCTGTCACTTACATTTCATGTTGTTGTTTATTGTAATTAAAATAAGTTTTTATTTTTATTTCGAGTTGATGATGAGTCGGGTTAAAAGAGGTCAAAGGAATAAATGGAGGATTCATTATCTGATTGGATCGGCGAATGGCGCGGACTCAAGTTTTACCTTTGCTCCTTGGCATAGATAGGTGCTCAAGAAAAATTATCTTCTTCTAGATGTTTGCAAATTGCGAAACTGCTCAACTTTAGTCCGCTGCCCTTGTCTTATGTTTATGTGATTATTAGGAAATAATTACAATTACGTCCTGATTTATTAATGATGAAAATGTTTAAATTGTTTATTAAGTTTTCGAATTATAAGCAAAAACGAATAAAGATAACAAACAAACGAAGCTTGATCATTTCATCTACGAAAGATCAGTAGATTTCATTATGAAGTCAGATTTTCCAATTCAAATTGATTTTAGAGGCCTGTAGTTACTCATTATTTAGTCAGTAAATTATTGTAGTTTGACATGATTTAGGATGTAAAATATATTTTTATTTATAAAATTTATATTTCAATGTAAAATCTATTATTTTACATAAGCACTGTGATGGCAAGTTTCTTCAAATAATTTTCAAAATGTCACAATTGCAATATAATTACATTGTTTTTAGTTTTGTATTTGAAAGCAAATTTTTTTCGATATTTCAGATTTCAAGCTGTATCTTAAAATGTTTAAATATCATTTAAGCTTTACAGCAAACGAATCAAATATTTAAAATTACCAACACAAACATGCTTATTGTTTTCCGTTTAAAATTCAAAAATTCTTAGGTTCAAATATTTACGGATCATACATTCATGTATCTAGATATCTTTAAAGCTTCATGTGCTTTGATACTGCTTTTTGGAGCATAAAATACTAAATGTGATAATGTCTTTGAAAACAATGATTAGGAAAAAAAAAATAGTAACTTTCTCGAATTGATAAAAACATTTTTGGACTATCTTTGGATTGCTCAGATCAGAAATTTTCTAAATTAAAATGTCATTTAGTCTTGGATATTAGATAAAAAAAATTTTTATGACTAAACGTTAAAGTAGTTAGAAGTTTCCTTAAATTTCGAATCTATGTCACCTTTTTTCACAGCTTCCCTCTAAAACTGCTAAAGGGTATGAAGAAAAGATCTCCTTTTCCCACATCACATCCGGAGGGATTTTATTCTCTTAAGCATTTTAATGGGGAATGAAATAAAAAAATTACCTCTACTGTTCTACATCGTTGATTTTAAAGGGTCTCTTTGAAACATTTACAATACGATAAACGATTTTTGAGTTCCGTATCGATGCGTTTTGGATATTAATCGAATTTTAAATATTGATAAATACCTACAAATATGTAAGCTCTTTGGATTTTGAAAGTAATTATTTTGACGATTTAGAGAAATATTTTTGCAGTGAAAACTGTTAGTTTCTTTTATCGGAAAATGTGGGTTGTCGCTAACAATGTGTTCCATGGATTTGCCCGAGGATACGGGGCTCACAACCGTTGAAGCAGAAACTGCAGCGTTATTAGGCCTAATAAAGTTCTACTGTGTTTGACATAACGGTTATTATGGAAACTGGTGCATGCATACTAATTGGGTGGAATATTTTTTGGTTTTTCGTAAACACATTATCAAGTTTTTATTTAAGCTCAGTCATGATTTTGAAAAGAAAACAAATAAGAATATCGAATCTGGATGCGGATTACGTCATGAACTTCGATTTCCTTGGAATGAATATTGATAACTCCATATTGCTCAGTAGGGTGCAAAATTGTGAAAAAATTGTTCCCAAAACTCGAAATTTGATATCGGTAAAAATTTGTCTTTGTAGCTGATTTGGTGTTTTAGCCTAATTGAAAATATTTGTTTTTGAAAATAGTCAAAACAGACTTCAATAGTAAACTTTTGAGTCAAAATTATAACATTTAATTTTCTTTAAGGCATAAATATAAAACGAATTTTAGTTTGAAACGTGTTATCGCCTATTTAAAGTTTTTTCACTGATAAGAAACGTGTGGCCAATACAACTTGAGTATGGTAAAATTTATTGTGTTTTTGACTTTATGGAAACACTATAAAAGTATGGTTTTATAATACTTGATAAATGAGGTAAAATTTGGTAAATTTTATCATGATACTATAGAGCATGTCATCAATACCATTTATTCGGTTAAATATACTTTTCAATTTTGTATTTCCTACTTAATATGTGGTAATAAGAACTATAATTTTGAAAACTAGAACTTTCGGAAAATGTTACCATTTGTGTGGAAAAAAAAGTATCAAATGAATGGTTTAAATACCATTTACTTTGTTTTGATTAATCAGAATTTTTTTACCAGAAATTAATACGATACAATACGGTAATTTTACCAGAATTCTTTTCGCAGCATTCAAACGAAATTCATTGCTATCGAAATATCACTGGTCATTTACCATTATTTCTCAGTTACTTTCTCTTATTATTTTTTAGTCTTTCATTAATTTTTTGAGAGAAATAAGTTTAAAAAAAAATCTGCAGTGCTGCGTGATTTCTTCTCTACTTGGCTTGAAACAACAAATATTCTCATGAAAACTTTGAATGAAATATTGTGATTCTTATTATTTTCGAGTGGCTCAATGAAAAAAGGCGCTTTGTGACGTTTTTGCGAATTCAGAAAGATTATTATTAAAATATGGCAACACCAGATAATTGTTTGCCTAGTTTCTTTTCCCACTTAAAACGTTGACTTTAAACCCTACGCAAAACACAACTTTTAGCTGACCGTAGCAATTTTTTAAATGCAATAAATTAAGCTTTTTCAGATTGTTATTTGTACCAATTATTATTTTTTTTGTTGTTGTTGATAAAATTAATGATTTTTTGTTATTTTTCTCAATATCCTTTTCTCACCAATCCCCATAATTGCTGATTGCTTCAGGCTTATTTTTGATCCTAGATGAAAAACAAAATAACGCATCAAAATTAAAATTTTTTATTGTGTTTACGCAAATTTATTATTCGATTCATTTGAGATAAAATTTAAACACTAATTTTGAAAGGTTGACATTGCAACTTCATCCGTAAACTTGTTTTTCTTTAATTTGTAATTATTTTTTTGCTATTCGGTAAAAAATCATTAAATATGTTTAGTTAAGGAAATTATTCAGCAATAATGCAAAAGTTTACTTTTTAATAATGTTTTATTAATTATTTCAATTGTATTAATAATTTTAATCGCATACGTTGATAGAACATAATCTTGCATAATCTTGAAAATAATTATAACTTTTTTAACGTTTAACAATTCTTAAACAGTTAATAAAAATATCGTCATCATAAAATATGTTGTATAATAAAGCAATATCATAACATTACTTTACATCCATAAATAAATACTTTATAGTAATTTACAGCTCCAATTTTGAATAATAATCATAATTATCAAATTTAAAAAAGTAAATAACAGAGAACAGTATTAAAAATGAATGATGAATGCGTACTATTGCCAGATACCATTAAATAAATAAATCACAATGGGAAACACATTATTTTTGTATTCTGTTCTTAGATTTTTTAAACAGAACTTATTTACTTTATTAAGTAAATAACAGAGAACAGTATTAAAAATGAATGATAAATACATACTAATGCCAGATACCGTTAAATAAATAAATCACACTGGGAAACACATTCTTTTTGTATTCTATTTTGAGATTTAAGCAAATCTCATTTACTTTATTGCTGATTTCAAATTTACTATTGGTTTCTCTCTAAAAGCTACAGTTTTTTTAAACTGATGTTTTTAGTCTATTGTTATCGAAATGAGCAATACGAAAGCATATAATATTTAATGTTTATAAAATATCTAATACGAAAGTATCGATCTCTGTTATATAAAAAAGTCTTATATGTAACAGACGGTTGCATAAAATGTTGTAACAAACCTCTAGATTTACGGCACATCAAATTTATCGCTCAAAATTTACGGCACATCATCAGAATTAAAAGTGCATAGGAAGCCGTGTATGAAACGAAATGCACTTTTCGTAAGAATGAAAAGTTCATAGGAAACGTCGTCATACGCTGCTAGTGTCGCTTCATTATTAAAAAAATTTTTTTTTTTCGTGTGCTTCTGAACAGGTCACAATACGGAAGCGCTCCTGACCGTTTGGGACGACATCCTGGGCATGGGTTCCTATGCACTTGTAATCTTCATGGTGTGCCCTAACTCTTCTAGAAGTTTGTGGCAACATTTACGGAGCCCTCTTTTAACATTCTAAACTTTCATTTGTCGATAAAAGATAAGCTAAAAATGCATTTTAAAAAAATCTGTAGCTTTAAGAGCATTATTAACTTCAGATTTAATATCTTCGCATCCGAATTAGGTAAGATCAGATATTTGTAAAAGAAATTTCTTCCCAAGTGTTATTTACTACTTAATACCTTTGTGATTTTTATTAATTTTCTGCTGATGTCAGTCCAAGAAAACTAAATCTTCTTCGTTGAGTAGTGATAGTATAAAGTGATTCTTCTTCTTATGAGAATGCACGAAACAGTAAGACAATTGTTTTTTTGATGGTATATAGAGATATCCAAAATATTCTTAGACAGGATAAAATTCCATAAAGTAAAAGAGTTTTAAGAAAAGACTTTCTTATCAGACATTGACAAATAGAATATAATCATCACACAGTCTAAAAAAGAATATAATCTGTTATGTAAAAGGTTTTCCACGTGATAAACATCTGTTCACATAACTGAAAATATTAAAAAAAGTTTTTTTTTGATTTGAAGGGAGATAAAAAGGTTTTGTTCTTACAGCTGCTGCATTGTATGTGTGAAATGTTCATTCATGTTTTGTTTTTTTCATTCAGAAAACATAATGCTGTGAGTCAACTGAAATAACCTTTGATACTTTCGATTTTCGAACAATCTTTTCTTTAAATTTCACAAAGGGATGGTAAAACAAAACCCAGAACAATGGGCGCTGGAAGAGAAAACACGAACAAATGGAACTGAGAAAGTTTCAACAAAAGCTTCGAATTATGAAGAATAAAAATAAATAAATTTGCATTCGCTTCAGAATTTATATTATATTGAAAAATCGTCTGAAATACGTTTTTTTTTTTTATGCTTTAGTATCTCGTGCAAAAGTTACTATGGAAGGACACCGTAAAAAATTCCATATCAAATTGCCGTACTAAGTACTGGCACTTAGGGTGCATCATCCATAAAATCCATTTTTGCCGTAATATAATATACCGTAATTTTTACAGTAATAGTTATTTAATTTGAGGGATTTAGTGATTTTACGATACTTCTGTAAAAATCAGCTAAATTTTTACGATACTTTTGTAAAAATTACGGTACATCAGATTTTTGGTCTGTAACATTTTCCAGTAAAATGGATTCCACGGGAAGAAATATCGGCATTCTGGGTGCCTGTACTTTTTACTGTAATTAGATCTGTAATTTTTTTACTGTGTAAGAAGGAAAAAGCTTGCTCTTTTTGAGGAAATCTGTTAAAAATCACACAAACTATTGAAATTTCAATTTTAAAATTGGAACTTTTCTTTCCAGCTTTACTCCGTGCGGTATTACTTAAAATATTTTGAAAAATTTCAACAGTTCTAGCTGTGACAGTTTAAAAAAATGTGCATTTTGGGCCAATAATCCAAATAAAAATGCGTATAAAATTTTAAAAATAAGAGAATCAGAAAAAATCCTATCTAGCAGAATAGTAAATAAAAATTTAAAAAGAATATAATATAATAAAGTAATTTCAATTCATCATATCAATTTGTCAATTCTGTTCAAAACAAGAGTGACAAAAAATAATTTTATTTATTAAATTGCAGTTATTCGTATAAAAAAAGTCGTTTTAAAATTCACGGATTATTAGTGAAATATAGAAAAAAAATTATTATTAATATTTTTCAATTATTTTTATAGTGAAATTATTGAATATTTTAAAGTGCCACAACAAAAAAATATCTAAGTTTCTTTTTTTCAGAAAACTATATTTCTCTCTCTTTCCATTGTTTTTATAGAAAATTATGGGAAAATGTATTTTTATAATTTTAATCTAGTTGTTTAAAAGAAGATAAACTAGTTATAGGTTAAGTACTAATTGCGTATCATATAATAAAATTAAGACTGTGTCAAAGTTCAAAGTAATTAAAGTCAATAAATCGCATTTTGAAAACACGACCATTTTTAAAATTTGATTTCTTGGGAACTATTCGACCCATTTCGATCAAATTTTATATTTTACCATGTAAAATTACATTCTTTAAAATGATGCACGAAAATTGTATATATCTTATTCAAAATGTTTTCGACTATTATTAAATAAAACATTAAATTAAATAAAATAATAAGTTATTTTTTTTGTGCACTGTACTTCTCCTCACTTTAAAATTATATTTTCTTTGATAAGGCAGATCAAATTATTTTCTAGATGTATAATGTATTGAGAAAAATTTAAACACTAGAAAAACAGCAGAAATTTGAGAAAAAAAATAGTAGTTTGAATTGAAGTTACTATAAAAAATTCCTCTATTACTAGAAAATTTTACTCAAAACATTACTTTTTTTCTTACGTAAAAATCTCGGTTTTTTAAAAAATAAAATGAGGCATGTAAACATAAATTTTAAAAAAAATCGAAGCTGTAGTTAGTTAAAAGAAACTCGAAAGTTAAAAATTAAAAAAAATAAAAATAGGAATTAAATATTAAACAATAGAAAACGATTTTAAAACCACACCATATATAGAATCGTTTTCACAAAACGTTGTTTTTTCTTCCTTTGTAATACTCATTTTCAGTAAATAATTAAATTTCCCTCCTTTTAAAGCGCTTTTTGTTTAAAGAATCATTCTACAGCTGTAGACTTTAACTTGGTAAAAATTGAAAAAAATCTCATTTTTATAGTTCTTCTTATGCCTTAACAATAGGAGACTAGTGTATTATTTTTAATAGAATGCAGACAGAATAAATGAAGCTACAGATATTTTCTCTCCTAAATATTTGTATTTTTCTTCAGCATTAAATCTTCTGATTCAATCACGAACGTCGAAGTCTTGTGTAAAGGATTATCGCTCTGATTCGTCTTTTTGATGTACCAATTAAATTTACATTAAATTGTTTGACGTAAAAAACTATCTAATGAAGTTCTGTGTGACCTAGACATTGTCTTTTTTTTCTAATTTAATAGACAAAGTTGGAAAACGATTTTAAAACTATGTCATTTATAGAATCGTTTTCTCAAAACATTATTTTCGTTTTCACCCTTTAGAAGAATCTTTACGAAATATTTTAAATTTTAATAAAATTAAGTCTTATTAAAACATTTTTTTGTGTAAGAAATCATTCTATAATTGTGATTTTTATCTAGGTGGAAAATTTAGAAGACAATTTTTACAGTTCTTACTTTACATTAACAATAGGAGGCTAGTGTATTGTTTTAGTAGAATACGAATGCAACTAATTAAGCAACAGAGATTTTCTTTTCGAAGAAATTTTGATTTTGTTCAACGCTAAATCCTTTGGTTCAATCATGAACATCGGAGTTTCATGTTAAGGATGATCACTCTGATTCCTCTTCTTGATATACCATTTAAATTTTCATCAAATTTTTTTGTCGTAAAAAACTATCTAATGAAATATTTTGACCTAGACTACGTATTTTTTTTCTATTGTTAGTTGTAATGACTATGCATAATTAACATTATGATTAGTTTTTTTATGGTAACTAATCAGTTATATGCGTCAAACATATATTTTGAAAATTAATTTCATGTAATATTTGCTAGTTCAATATTCGAATTTTTTGTTTGAAAAAACGATTGAAGAATGTTCATACAAATATATTCAGTACATTCTAATTAGGGATGTAGCGAATATTTGGCTGACCAAATCAAATTCCAAACCAAATATTATTCAACCAAATCACTATTCGTTACATCCCTAATACATTAATGCAACAATTTATTGTTAAATTAATGTTTAAGTTACCTTGTATTATTGCACCAAATCCAAGTTAATCTTTTACTGTTTTCAAAGAAGTTATTGAACTAGATCATAAGAAAAATATTTTATAACTTTCTTTTTCATAGGATAACGTAATTACATACAATCACGATTTCATATTCAGAAACGCTTTTTAAAATGATTATTTTTAAAATGCATTCTGTGAAAAGTGTTCCTAATTTCCAATTTCGATATGATATATTTTTTCTAGCAAAATAAAGCATTTAATATAACTCTTTTTTAATTATAAATAGTCTGCAACTACGTAATATAATAGTCTACATTAATATTATATAAAATTTTAAAATAGTTTTAATAATTTTCTTTTATAAAAAATAATAAAGTCAATTTATTCTTTAAAACTCATATATAATAAGCATAAAATAAAATAGAAAATAAATTAATAGTTAAGTATAATCTGACATCTTACGTTTGAAATGGAGTAGTAAACAATAGTAACGGATATATTATATCATGATACTTTAGCCTGTATCAAAAATCGCTTATAAAACTAAAAATAACTATACGAATGCATACTAGTCATAATTTATAATAATAAAATACTTGATCAATGCAAAATCCCTTTTACAATAACTTCGTACATTAGAATTCGAACGATAATCATAAAAGTTTATTCAACCTTTTGGTCCAGTTAAATAGTAATGCTTAATATTTATATTCTTCGTGTGCTGCCAAACTAAGGACAGGAATGAAAACAAGGAGATCGCTTCGAATATTAATGTGGCTAAACTGTTTGGTTTTATCTGTGATTCTATATTTGCAAACAACGTGCTTTCTAAAAATGGAATAAAATTTTTTATCACAGCAGCGAAGGTCATATATCCTTATGATAAAACAATATTTAGGTTAAAAGAAATTAGTAGTTAGGTTGCTTATAAAAAGAATTTATAGTTCTGCAAAGACTATCGGTATATTTTTAAGCAGTTTATAAAAGTAGACTAGTTACAACAGGCTATTCTATTTTAAAACAGGGAATTTTTATGATGATTTTTCATCTTATCTGTTTAAATTATCGCGACTATTTTCAACTCTAGAGTTCAAAATTTGCATAAGTTTAAAGAAGATATTTTTCTTTAATAATTGCAAAAATAAGTCGTTTTTTATTGCATGATTTTACATGCTGACTTACATTAAATAAAACTTATATTAAACAAAAATGAAATAGTTAATAATAGTTAATATTGTTAAAAAAACTCTAATTGCGTTGTTATTCAATAAACTTAAATTCTAGTTGCAGAAAATATTTTTCACAACTTGTCTTAGCAGTTATAATTTACCCGTAACTAATTTTTAAACATTTTTTACTTCATATCAGGGGCATAGCTTTGGGAGAGGGTCTGGGGGACAAAATCCCCTACAAAATTACACTTTACTTGATTAATGAGTTATTGTACGGTTAGTAGAATGTAAATATGTAAAAAAAAAAGATTCTTTGTAAAATAAAATTGAAAAAGCAATTGATTAACTAGTTTCAAGTATAGTATTTTTAATTTTTCGTATAATTTCAGAACTTCAACTTTTTTCATTCGTCATATTGCATTAGATCAATTTAAATCAGACGTTTAATTTAGATGATAATGATTTTAAATGAATCAAACTGTTCCTAATGTAAATGTAATTTAATGTAACGTAATGTAAATGTAATTTCCTAATGTAACTTAAAAAAACTAGTCTTTCGATAAAGATTTAGTTGCGTCATGGTTATTTGACGAAATAAAGTTTGATGCTAAAATTATAACTTTAATCATATTATGTTAACAAAAAATTATAGGAAACACCCTAAATAACTTTTGATCTAATGATCGGATTTTAATGTACAAGGACTCAAACTTAATTGTTCACGGGGTGACCTCAAATATGCTAATAAATTTGTGCAGGCGATATCTTAAGTTATGGTAAATTCTACGTAAATTCTCTGAATTAACATATCTTCTTTTCGACGGATATGAATTCCTTTCTCTCTAAACATAGGAGGAAGACTCAATAATTCTTAAGAAAATTTTTGCATATAATTTTAAAATTTGTTTATTCAAAGATAATTCAATGCAAAAAATAATGTATAGTAATTATTTAATATTTTTTATCATTTTATTTAATAGTTGGAAAAATTTTGAATTGTACGATATTCAGTTTTTTGCAACATCTGAAAGAATGTAGTTTTATTTGGCAAAGTGAAAAACTTGAGCAGAATCGGAAGAATAACTCCTGAGAAATCGAATTTTACAAAGTTGTATGGTTAAAATATAGATTTCTCAGAAAATATTCGACCGAATTTGCTAAGATTTTAATCTTTGCTTTATAAAATTGCATTCTTTTGAATGATATAAAAAGTTGTATACCTTACAATTCAATTTTCTTTTACCTTTATCAAATAAAATAATAAGAAATATTATAAAAAATGATTGTATGATATAGCGAATATGCAAATGCTAGATATAGCGAAACACGTAAAAAGTAAAATTAACATTAAGGGGTGCAAACTTTCGACCGCTCACATCACCAAATTATTGAGACCATATTTCCCAGATTGTGTTTACCTACCCTTTATAATGAGGGCTATGAATCTAAATCCACCGAAAAAAAATTCATGCTTGCTCATAGAAAGCTAGTTTTCGTGTCTGATTTCGTAACTTAAAATATCGTCTGCATAAATTAATTAGCGCATTAAGATGTTACCCCCATGAAATTTATGTTTGTGTTCCAGTACTTAAGAATCAGATCGTTAGATCAAAAGTTGTCCCGTATGTTTTTTTTTAACTGTGCACTGTACGTAAGATAACTGTTAGTTTTGTCTCGTGTACCATAAATTTGAATCTTTATAATTTCAGGAAATCATATTCCATAAGCATTGAACCGGCACCTTAGATTTTTAGTTTTGTGTGCCTATGTTCTGATTTTTTTTATTATTTTATATAAATCATATTCCGTAAAAATTTAATTTGGATTTAAGATAACTATTTTGTCCGGGGTTTAATTCTTTATTATTGTTTTTATAATAAACCATATTCCATAAGCATTTGATTTGTACTTAAGGTAACTATCAGTTTCTTTTACCGTGTGCTTAAGATTTCATCCTTTTTTTCTTTTAATTATTTCATATAAATCATTCCATAAACATTGAACTTGAACCTAAGATAACTAAGTACGAGTTTTGTTTCTTGTTTGATCATTTTTAAATATTTCATATAAATCATGTTCTATTAGCGTTGAACTCGCACCCAAGATAGCTACCAGTCTTGTTTCTTGCATTTCTGAGGTTTGATCTTTCGATATTATTTCATATAAGTCACAGGACTCGCACCAAAGACAAATGGAGATCAAGGAGAAAGAACGGTTTACATCCATTTTCCACAAAAATGGAGATTAAATCGTCATCTGTGGCATTTTGCATATTACCAAGTTTTGACAAATCAATAAAGCCCCCGAGAATTATTACACAAGGAAGGTTGGCCCTGTTGCTGCTAAAGACAAAACGGTTCCTGTCCACTCACAAAATTAGTTTATTTTTAAAATCAGCTTTCATGAATTAATGCCATTCTATCCTTTTGACTTTCTAGTTAAAGTTGGTATTCGCTTATTATGAACATAACATGATGGTTAAACCATTATAATAGTAAAACAATATCTTCAATCATATTTTAATGGTTGCTGTTGGTCTAACATTAATAAACATAACATGTTGGTTGACCATCATAACATAAAGCAACATTTTCCATTTGCAATGATGGAAACTTGTTTTGCCATCAAAAACCATCAAAACTAGATGGAAATTGTTGTACGATGGTGAGCATCAACACATGTTGGATTATCAAGAATCTTACTTAAGCCAATATAAACCATCATAATTCTTTGATGATATCATCAAGAATTTTGTCTTGGGTAGGCTTAGCAAGCACGATGAGTCAAATAATTTTCAAAGTTCTACTTTGTTAGTGTCAGAGTGCGTTTTATACGTACTCTTCATTACATCGGGTTATAATATACTCGCCTGTTGGCACACTGAAATGCGTGTTCATGCATGCAGGAAGTGGAAGAGGGGCGACAGGGTGGTGCCTCGCGTGCACATATATGCCTCACGCACTTTAGAAAAGTTCCAGACAAGGCTTACAGATGGGTTTTTTTCGTTGGCCGTAAAAGCATGTAGAAAATGGTTTCTGCGATTAGGTTGTCTGTTTCTATCCTAATCTTTCATGCATTACGGTCGAAATTGCTTAAATGACCTCTGATGAATGGAGAAAAGTACTTTGAACTCGAATTTTAGGGCTAAATGGCGCATACGAGTAGAAGATGGCGAAGTATCTATAGTACTTTGAAAACTAATCTCGACTATTACGAAAATCAATACTTTTTCTCTGTAGTACTCGGAAAACACGATGTTCTCTGAAGCGAATATTTCTCGGTAGAAAAACGATAGGAGACGGTAAAAGTTTTTGTTTTCGCTGAGTGGGTATTTTTTCACTTTGGAGGAAAAAAATTTTAAGAGCTTGAATGAAGTTTTTTTAAATATTTTTTTGTTTCGATTAATTATTATTTTTTTCTTTCATATGTTCACAAAGAAGGGTGTGTAAATATGGTTTTATTAGTTTTATTTAAATAACAAATTTAAAATATTTAATTGTAATTAAAGGAACTAATTCGATGCTGAATTATAAATTCATAGAAGCAAATGAAGTATTGTTAACTTTGAAAGCTAAAAGAATTAATGTCTTAATATTTATTCATGTAAAATTATTGCAAACATGGAAGTAAAATAAATTATGAATAAAATAGTAATGCCTTGATAAAATGATTTGTTTACTTTTTTTTGCAATTTTTTCACAATAAATAAACGTTCCTTCTTGAGCAAAATCATAAATACTTCGAAAATAAATATAATGATTGGTGTACTAATGTAATTCGAATGGATTAACTGAAATTTTTGAACGATATTTACGATTAGAGGCTGCACCCACTGTTTGAATTTCAGCACGCTAACCCAAATGGTTCTGGAGTTATAAGAGAACCACATAGAAACAGAGACTCTTCTTTTTATTATTATTATCATTATAAATTATTAATAGCTTCTATTGGGGAAAAAGAAACATATACACTTAATGCATCTGCCTCCCTATTGTAAAGGAGTGAAAAATTTCTGCTATAGTATTTTCTAAAAGAGTTTAAGAAGTATAACAAAATTCTGATATATTTTTAAGCTTTTATTATACAAAAAGTAAGAATCGAATGGACTTAGATTTATATAAGTAAAAATAACATTTATTTGTGACAAAAATATGACAGTTTTGTTTTAGCAAACTATTCTACAAACGGCCAGGCTTAGAAACCTTTTCCAATTTTCAATTTCGAACTTTCGTCAAGGAATATACTTAAAAACTTTTACTCCAAAGCGTCCTTATACATCTCAGTGCATAAAAAAATAAGGCAAATTAGATAAAAAATGTATTAGCAAAAGGAAAAAAAATGTACCAAACGATTCTAAATGAAAGAATTTCAAAAAACGTTTTCTAATTTTCAGTTTTAAACTCTTGCTTTTTAATTCCATACATGCAAAAAGTTTTCTAATTTTATTTGTTTATTTTATTGTGATAGACCTGAACTTTTAACTACCAACTTGCAAATATTTGTCACTTTAGTGCGTTCAATCGTTTCGTGTTCTACTTTGTGTAACGCGCGGCGTACTAATCACCTGTAGAACAATCAACATGAGTCGCATACTCATCATCTGCTTCACAAACAACATCTGTCACTTTGTGTACGAATCATATCATTTTTGTTTTATTTTATGTCAGTTTAAAAACTTATGTTATTATTTCGGATTAGAAGGCGTGAAACGGAACTGAAGTCAAAAGTGTGTTTCCGCTTCATATGTACGATTTAGAGACGTAACGCTACAGTCGTTCATTATGAGACGGTTTTCACGTCATTAAGACGATGCTCTATCATGAACTTCTTTTCGTGTGCCTTTTTTGTCTTCTTGGAAAGAATGGGGTGTTAGATGATATTTAGAATGTGAAGTCTATTAGGGAATTCATTTTTGAAAAAAAAAAGAAGAAAATAACGTGAAAATTTCTCTGTTGAAAATTTATGTAAAAAGGGACGTAGTTAAAGTAAAAAGAGTATGGAGTTATTTCCACGTAGAAGGAAATATATATCTTATTCTGAACTTATAGAACATCAGATGTTTCTACGCGTGTAGACATAGCATGCCATTTAGAATGTAAACAGTCTGAGAAAACTTTCTACGTAGTTAAGTTTTTGTAGAAGAGTGGTTAGACTGACATATAGAATAAAAAGAACATTAGGCTATTCTTATGTAGAAGGACTCAGAATGGCTTTTCGAACGGATATTGAAAGTAGGATGATACTTCAAGTTAAAATTATGGAGTTATTTCCATGTAGAAGAAAATATATATCTTATTCTGAACTTAAAGAACATCAGATGTTTCTACGCGTTTAGGCCTAGCATGTCATTTAGAATGCAAACAATCTGAGAAAACTTTCTTAGTTAAGTTTTTGTAGAAAAGTGGTTAGACTGACATATAGAATAAAATGAACATTACGCTATTTTTATGTGGAAGGACTCAGAATGGCTTTTCGAATGTATATCGAAAGTGGGATGATGCTTAAAGTAAAAAGAGTATGGAGTTATTTCCATGTAGAAGAAAATATATATCTTATTCTGAACTTAAAGAACATCCGATATTTCTACGCGTTTAGGCCTAGCATGTCATTTACAATGTAAACAATCTGAATGTAAACAACTTTCTTCGTAGTTAAGTTTTTGCAAAAGAGTGGTTAGACTGACTTATAGAATAAAAAGAACATCAGACTATTTTTATGTAGAAGGACTCAGAATGGCTTTCCGAAAGTACATCGAAAGTATATCAGAATATTTCTATTCATTTATTGTACAGAATAGGGTATGGCAAGGCAAGTTAATAATTAGAGGAAGTTTCTCCATATACAATTAATGTAGAAGAGGGAGTAAGATGACATTTAGAATATTAGGCTGTTTCTATGTAGAAGGGCACAGAATGGTATTCCGAACGTAAAGAGAATCAAAATATTTCTGCGCGTTAATTGAATAGAATAAGGTATGGGTAGAATAGCAAGTAAGTAAATAATGGAAGTCTCTCCATAGAAAATTAATATGGAAGATGGAGTAAGATTTCATTAAGAATATAAGGTTGATTCTATGTAGAAGGGCAAAGAATGGTGTTCCGAATATCAGAATATTTCTATGTGTTTGGTTTAGAATAGGAAGGACATGGCGTACCGTTTAGGATGTAAATAATAATTGTTTAGAAATTAAAGTTGTTTTTAAGATTAAGTGAAAATATTTTACCACATAAATTACTTAATTGATAGATAACAACACTTTTTATCAGAATGAATCTATTTTTATTGCAGACAAAAAGTGTACCTAATTTAAGGATTGGTGAACTTTTTCTTGTAATGAAGATATAAAATTTCTTTTGAATTTATTCTCACAAAGCTAAAACTAAACTTGTTTACAAGGATCTAATATTAACCGAAGATAATTATTAGATATTAGTTTTTACAGTCCTTCCTTCATAAATTTTTGTGACATATATAATATAATACCAATAGATATATCGTAAACTAATTAAAAAATCTGTCTCTTCGTAAATATCGCCGCCATTCTGAAATATGCCTAGCTAAATGGAAGTCTCCAGTATTTTTTATTCAGCCTAAGAGCTTTCTGACTTATTAACATTTGTCTATAAGTTTTTGAGCAATTTAAGAAATTTACGAAGAATTACTAAATCAGATTGGATTTACTAAGACTTATTACAATAAGCGTTTTATAAGGTTATTTACTATAAATCTTCATACTCCCAGCTTATTGCAGATTGCTTGAAATAAATCATATTAATTGACCAATGAGTGATACATTTTCTGATCAGTTTAAAGGTACGTGAGGTCTATGCAAAAGACTTAAAAAGTGTCAGGCTGTTTAGAAGATACTGGTGACTTTCTTTTTTAATTAGCTTGACGCATCGCAAAATAACTATTTGCATAAAACCGGATAATCAAATTAGAATACGAAATATACATAAATGTATAAAGGAGTAATGGAAATATAATAAAGAGAAACATGAATTTTCTCTAACAAATTCTGATCGCAAGTACCAGCCACAGTTCGGACAAACTCTACAACCTTTAAAAAATCATGAATTAAAAGTCTTAATCGATTTATCGGGCACTAAAGGGGTTCAGTGACTTCCTTGTGTAAACGCAATATCTATCGACATCAGTTAAACGATTGTTTTTTTATGTTTCTTCAAACAGTTATAACTTTCAGTTATCTTGTACCCCCTTTGGGCAAAAATCAAATATAACTCATGTCGCCTTTTTCAGGAAATACTCGCTTTGAAACTAAGAGGAATTTCATGTCTAGGAAGAACGAACGACCTTGTGAAAAGAAATAAACAAAAGAACGATACGGGGTCATTCTTTTACCATTGCTTGATGATGGAATGCGATGGAAAATGGGTCTTTCTAAATCTGTTTGATCTCTAGGCATTCCTAGAATACTTAATTTTTCCTCTTCGCGAGTATTTTCAAAAATTGATAAATATCTTAATTTATGTAAAAATAGGGATGTTACATAAAATTAAGGAATTAAAAATGACAATTTAAAAAATATATTGAAAAAAATATTGTAAACTTCCGAGCTTTGTAAGGTTTGGGTATTTTTCGTAATGAGTTTATTCGTTTCAGCTTGATGATCGAAAATGGGTCTTCCTAAATCTGTTTGATCTCTAGGCATTCCTAGAATACTTAATTTTTCTATTTCGCGAGTATTTTCAAAAATTAATAAAAATCTTAATTTATGCAAAAATAGGGATGTTACACAAAATTAATGAGTTAAGAATTGTATATATATTGAAAAAAAAAAATATTATGAACTTCCGAGTTTTCTAAGGTTTTGGTATTTTTGGTGGTAATGAGTTTATTCGTTTCAGCTTCAAAAAAATAAAAGTTTTGGAAGAGAAAGGGTACAAATAATTTTACAAAATTTTCAATTTTTACAAAATATCAATTTTTGCAAATTTTAAAGCCAATTAAACGTATATAGGAATACCATAATTATTTTTTGTGAGCATCTCTAGCTTAAAAAAAAAAAAAAAAAAAAAAAANAGACTCCATCTCAAAACAAAAAAAAAAAAAAAAAAAAAATGCTGACTGGTAGTTCTTGTTTTATTTGAAGAGTAGACAAATCCGTAACGTTTTAGAGACGCAATGCAAATTATCAAACATTTATTGAAAGTTAAAATTTTGTAAGAAGTGAAAATTTTATGATTCATAAAAAGCTTAAAAGAAAACTTTTACAAGTGTATTAAATAAATAATCCCAAGAAACTGAAGCGGTAAGATTACCTTTATTCACTTCAAAAAATATACGAATTGGAAATGGCAGTCGGCATACATCGAGCCCTAAAAAACAGGCACCCATTTTCAAGACTTGCCAGACATGAATGAAAAGGAACGAAAGTAATTTGAAATAAAGCGTGAAGTTGTGCCCATGGAAAATGAAAAAATAAAGGGAAGAAACTAAACTAGAAAAAAAACCACAGTAACTGAAAAAGAATAAAAAGAGGAAAAAGCAGAATAAGAAAAACTCCAGTGATCGAGAGGGGCAAATCAGAGTAAAATGCATTTCCACGCGTTATGAAGACGTGGTGAGGAACTAATGTCAAGGAAATCAGCATTTATATTATGAATAAAACAAGATTCCAGAGCATCAAGTTAAGCTTGGCACGGAAATAATTTTGACATTGTAACAATTGAATTTATGTCCAAGATTCCAACAATGTTCAGCACTTGATGATTAATCGTATTCTTGATAACGGGCATATTTATCTCGCTCCTTAAGTCTAAATTATAAAACGCGTCTAGTTTGCCCGATGTATCTAGAGTCCAGGTAAAAGTTCATTTGTGTAAATGTGAGAAAGAACTTGTATTTAATAAATACACTTATTAATAAATACACTAATGTAATTAATAAACACACTTATATTTAATAAATTGCTTTTTGAATGCAAACAATAAACTTCTTTTTAAATTATAAAATTTAATAAGACACAGCATAAATAAATACACAAAGAAATGTCTATTTTCGAATTAGATTTGTTGATAAATTGGCAGAAACTGATTAAAGTATCCAATATGCATGTCAAATATGAGATTCGTATTGCCGTTTACAAAATTGAAAAGAAAGAATTACTTATTTATAATTAATGTTAAATAATTATAAATAAGAAGTACCATAAAAAGGAATTATGGGCAATGCGTTAATAATTAACAAACGTAAATTCTTTTAATTTCGTTAACGATTTCGCTGTTTTGGGATTTTTTTAATAAATGCTTCTACAACAATAATGCACCCCATTTCGTTTTTTTTTTTTAAAAAAACTCTAGCACCTTCAATAAAACTCTTTGACTTTTTCATTTATCTTCTAAGTACATTATTATCATATAAACGTAAATTATTCAACTCAAAAGTTAAAAAAAAATAATAATTGAGTTTTTCAATAAATCTTTCATTCAAAGAAATTATAAAATCTAGATCCATTTTTCTAGTTATTATATTCTTTCAGTTATGCGCAGGTTCAGCCACTTTTTCATTAAAAATGGAAATGAATTATCCTTTGAATTATCCATTCAGTTTTATGTACTCTAATTGAAATGCTATCCAGTTGTTCAATCCATTCTAAATCAACAAATATTTTTATATTTCACGCTAGCTTCAATTGAATTGTTCATTTTTTGTTCTAGTAAATCATGAGACGGAAATTTACGTCAAAATGGGTAAAGCATCGTTTTCTTTCATATATATTCCTTTGAATGGTTCGGAAAATGGGTAAAACCTTCAAAAGAATCCCGACCACTCCCCGCACTTAAGTGTGTAGGTGTGGCGAAATAACAATGCTAAAGATCACGATTCTCTTGCTTGAGATATAATTTTGATTTTTCGGATGAATACTTAAAGAAAATTTATGGTCTAATCCATTTTCTTCCACAACTTGTAAAATAAATAATTTCTTGCAAAATTACATCTACTTGTAAAATTTTCGCGATCCACAATACCGGAATAACTTTCAAATTCGCTTAAGTTTAACGGGGTTGATTAGTTGAACCATACTATCGTGCAAAATAAGTTTTTATGGTTCAACAATAATGTACTGTTCATTTTCGATGTAATGCCGATGTTGGCAATAACGTGAACTGCAATAACGTGCAAATTCGTTTAACTTTAGCGTGGTTGCTTAGCTGAACCATACCATCGTGCAAATTTTGTTAACAGTTTTTATGATTCAACAATAACTTTTTTTATATACTGTTCATTTTCAATGCAAAACTAATGTTGACAAGCGTTATCAAACAAAGGTTGGTACCTCCTGAACACTGCAAAAAATTCCGGATCAAATTACGGTATAAATTATCTGCACTTTGGGTGCTTTATCCGTAAAATCCATTTTATCGTAAAATCTATTTTTAAAAATATAATAAAATATTATACCACAATTTTTGCAGTAATATTTATTTAATTAGAGTGATTCAGTGATTTTATGGTAATTATTTCGTGAAAAATAACGACACATCAGATTTTTTGTTTTGTAAAATGTTCCGGTAAAAATGGATTTTACTGATAAAAGTATCGGCTTATGCCTTTTGCATATGCAGTATGCTTTTTGTAAAAGTATATGATATATTGAACTCGAAAATAGTGTGCAGATTTTCCTTCTCACATTCTATTTGTATTATCATATTCTCCATTTATGCTTCTTGTAAAAAAGCAAAAGACTTATTGTACTAAAAAGATAGGGGGCAATTTTCTCTCTGACAATTCTATTTATGTGATCTAATTCTCCTTTTGGAAAAATCTGAAAGAATATTTGTGAATTTGCGTGATCATGCTCTTTTTTTTTGGGGGGGGGGAGTAAAAAACTATGCATCTTGTATGAAAATCAAAGAAATATGATGCTTAGTCAAAGCACAGTAATAAAATTTAAATAATATCGGTTATTATTAGGAAAGTTAGCTCTCCACATCCAATTGATCAAAACTTCAGCATCGAGGAAGAGCTAAAAAGTGTATTCGGTTAAAAAACGAGATTACATAACGTAACGCATGACAGGCAGTTTCCGAACAGATTTTTGGGAAAGAAATTATTTTCGTAGCAGCAGGTCAATCAGTCAGGTGGGGCAAAATAAACCGGTTCAAAATAGTGTAATCCAACTTTTTCCTTTATCATCTGCCAAAAGAAAAAAAAAGTTATTATTATTATTTTTTATTAAGTATTGCGTGATGTGACCGGATGCCGTTCTTTTCAATCAAAATGGCAACATTCGATCGATTGCCGCAAACGCAAACGATAATAAGCAGCTCTAGTTGATTTGTTGTTAAATTTAGAATTGCAATTTAAGTTCCACGCTTTTGTTTTTATGAGTTTTCCTCGCCTGTTGGAAAACTGTTATTTGTATTTATATTTATTTTCTGATGTTAAATATGATTAAACTGGGTAGAAAAAGATATAAAGAGAATTCGTTGATTGGTATAGAACTCGTCTATATTAATAACATCTCTATTATATAACATCTATATTAATAAGATGCTCAACTTTAAATAAACATAGGTGATTAAAAAGAAAGTTATTTTTATGCACTTATTTGATTTTTTTTTTTAAAAAAAAGAAAAATTGATTTATACAACTGATAAAATAATAGTGGGATTAAAAAAAAAAACATTTTAAAATTAGGCACTCTTTGCTAAAATTCAAACTTTCTTTAATCAAAACCAACCTGAATAAAACAGAAAAAAGTATATAAATCATTGGATATTATAATTTTTTTTCAATAAATAGTAAAATTTGCCCACAATTTGCTGGAAAATGTTAATTTTTATAAACAAACACGCATTTTCCCAAATTTTAACCCAATCAGGTTATATAGATTTCGGTTAGCTTTATGATTTTCATGCAGATTTTGGATTATTTAAATGTCAATTTTCATACTTATTTGGTCTACTGTTACTTATAGTTTTGAACTTGAACAGTAAATATTTATATTTATATTTGAAAATAAATAAAAAAATAAAATATGCGTTTTTAAACCTCCGTCACTCCCCCGAAAAAAAATCCGGACTTATTCCGGGAAACCTAAATATTTGTCTATTACTTAAATGTTATTTTTGTCAAATTATTATTACTATTTAGATAATCTATTTTATTGAAATTTTGAATTTAAAAAAAATGCTCGTTACTGTCGTTTTAATATTTATGCTGTGAAGAATGAAACATTACTTAGAACTAATTTTTGCCTATTTTTCCAAAAAAAAAAGAAAAAGAAGATACACTTGACGGTATATGATTAATGGATTATATGATAAGCTTGCATAGTATTTAAAATAATACAATTAACTTGAAAAACGGCAAAACGGTTAGAATTTTCAATAGAATCCCCCCCAAAAGAAACTGAACTTATTTTTTGTATACATTTAATATACATATTATTTGGTTACCAAATAAATTATATTTTATGAATGTTATATATTTCCTTTTCTGTGCTTAAAAGAGTATTCTGATTATTAATAATTATTGATTGTTTATTTTTAGTTTTGGCCTTGGACCCCAGCAGAATGGGTATCGTTCCGAATATGCAACTATGGAACCGTATGCTGCTAGTATCATTAAAGTCATCACTCTAAGAAGAAGGGGTACAGCTCCGCTTGGATTTTCAATCCGTGGAGGTAAGCAAAGGAATTGTTTTTAATATATTTTTATACAACGTAATTGTCTGCAGTGCGTGTATCGTCATACATTGTGTCCTACATAAACAAAGCCACCTCTATTTCGTGTGATAAATGCACACAAAATAGACCAATTGAGCAGAACAGAAATGATAGGGCTGGGATACACTGGTTGGTAGGGCACTGGGCCCATGTCCAAGAGGTTGTGGGTACGATCCCTGCCGCCGGAGACTCTCCGTGTTAAATCTGTCAAGTCACAAAGTCCTCCATGCTCCTGTAACAAATCATACCTCTGGGGGTACTGATCCAGGAGTTTCCTTGTCTTCTGGATTGGTTCAAAATTACAAGGCTACGAAATTGAACATTAGTAGGCGTAAAAAGATTGGGTGGGCTGTTCAACAATGGTTACGAAAAACAAAAAACAAAAACAGAAATGATAAAAATGATTCAAAAGGAGTGACTTACTTTCTGCTCCTCTTGGAGTAGAAAGTCTATCGAATTTGTAGGAACGGAGGGAGAAAAGTGCCCCACTGAAATAAAGCCTCCACTGTTAATCCATTTTAGGTCAAGCATAGATATTGTGGTATTATTTTCATTGAAATATGCCTAAAGTACATTCATTAAGACACAAGAAAGAACTTTTCGTGCATGAAATTACTTTGCTTGAATAAAATGGTACTTATATGCACTATTGGTCAAATCAATGGACAAACCATTTAGCTGAACACGATTTTTTTTAATGAAATTTGTTCTATTTTATTTACAGAACTTGCAACTATCAATCCATCATAACACATGATTAATCTCAAAGGCAATAATTCTACATTTTCAAAAAGTCATTTTTTTCAACAACCGTTTCAAGTCGAGAAACTATAGAGTAGTTTAAAAACTTGTCAACAGAAAGTGTTTACTCCAATTGAATTACTAATATTTTACAGATTTCTTCAGAAGGCGTGACAATAACAAAAAATAAAATTAGTGAAAAATGTAAGTCACAGTGATAAAAAGTACTTTTTGAATTGATGCGTCTATGCACCTTTGGTCGAAAATGAGTTAATAGCCTATATATCCGCCATATTTATATGCATACAATGCTGCATACCATTTACCAGTCCCTGGGGAGGGTAGTCCCTACAATATTATCCCAGGTTTCAATAATACTGCTTTTGGTGCATGCAGCCCTACTTAGGATACCCCTTCACGTTTTTCTGGGGATTGAGATCTGGGAACAGGACAGGCTATTCCATGATATGCACACTATTATATAAAAACTATACCAGTGAAGATTTTTCACCATGAATTTAGCTACCATTGTTGAACAGCCGACCCAACTTTGGGTTTACTACTAACAATGTTCAACTTCGTAGCCTTGTGATTTCGAACCCGATCCGGAAGAAAAGGGAACTCCTGTATCAGGTATTGAAAGAAATTTGCCTTCGTTTATTACATTAAACATATACATATTGATGTAATCACTTTGTCTTCTTTTCAATGATTGATAAATACCTTTCAAAATGTCATTTACCTGATTTTTCTACAAAGCTCTTCAATTGTCCCGGTATTTGCTTTTCAGATTTGTACATGATTTCGTACAGTTGTTCAGTACTGATTAATTGAAGGGCTTTGGGGGCCACTTTAGGCCCAGAGGCCATAGGTTGGACATCCCTGGATTCATTGTTCGCACAGATATTATTACTTCATAAACTATTAGGGCAACTACATCGCACAGAGGCATTCAATGGAATGTGTAACATAGCCAACGGCTAGTTAAAACTGATGGAGCATTGTTCAGAATTAAACACGAAAAAAAAGTGTAATGAGTTCGACATTAGTCAATTCATTCACATAAAAAAATAAGAACATTCAATTCATTTCCGAACGTTTTTTAACAAGTTCTTGCCATAATAGTAGCAATTAGTGTTTGAAGATAAAGAAACAGATTAAAATAATAGAGAGAAGTGTTTTGGGTTAGGAAGGAATTGTTACCTTGTGTCACGCCTGGTTCGTAAATGAATAAATAAAAAAGAATATATGTCGATTAGTGATGCATTTTTATTGATGTCTTATTCGCATTAAATGAAAATAACTAGTTTTAAATGCATTATTAAATATTTGATAAACATTTTGCATGGCTTTAATTGCTAGGTCCTTTGTTCTTCTGCCTACTTTTGGCGTGTAGCTAATTATATACCGTGTGTAACTATATTATTTTTTTTAATTACGACATTCTGTTTTTTAATATTGAAAATTGCAGAGATAAATATGAAGATAACTATATATATTGTGTCGTCTCTTTGTCTCTCAAAATAAATAAATAAATAAAATAAAACAAAATAAATAAATAAATAAAATAAAACAATAAATAAATAAAATGAAATAAAATATATAAAATAAAATGTTAAACGTAATACGAGGCAAAATTTCTTTATCGATTCAAAATACGATGCAATAAGATTTAATACATTTCAAAATAAGGTGAATCGGTAATAAAATGTCGATTTAATACGATTAAAAAAACGATTTTTATGATTCGTAGGATTTAATACGATTCGATTTGATCGTATCGATTTAATGCAGTTTTTGATAAGGTAAAATATCGATTTAATACGGTTCAAAATAAGGGGATAAATTAAATCATGTTCAAGTTGAATTATTGTGTAATATTATTGAATTATTGTGTGTTCACCATTGGACCCATTAAGATTGCACCAAAATGTTATGATACAGTTTAGCATGCTCCAAAATTTTTAACTGTGTTGACTAGTAATTTTATTTTTGTGAAGAAATATTGTTAATTTCTGGATTCCTTGAAATGTTTATCGCATAAAAATAGTAATAAATTAATTTTTATGTAAACAACAACTTTTCTGTGGTTTTGCAGGGAAAAGTATGAAATAAAATATTGAGGGTAACACGTAAGAATCGAGTTGTTATGGTTTCAGTTAATTTTGCTGATATTATGTTTATTTCATATTATATTCATTGTAGATATTATGTTTTTTAAAATATATTTTCGGATATTCTATTTATCTTAAAATGTGTTGCAAGAATTTTTTAAAATATTTTTAAATAAAGCACACTGTAGAAATTACGATAAAAAGTACCTTAAAATCCATTTACAGTAAAATTTTACGGAACAAAAAATCCGATATACCGTAATATAAATCCGATATACCGTAATATTTATTATTCTGAAGCAATATATTTTTCAGTTGTCACCGAATCAAATTTTAAAAAATACAATTTTTTAAAATATATAAATTTTTAAGTTATATTAATATAATACATTTCTAATGCTTAACAACATTTTTCAAACATATATATCTCGACGACCTAATTAAAATTTGTAAACGATTTTTAGGATCGGGGGAAGATTCTTTGAATCCTAAGTTGTGAATTCTTTGCATACATAGGATATGTTCAGTAATGATTCTCTTACATTTCCATTTTTAGAATCCTTTTCAAAACAAATACGCTAATTAAGGATCTGAAATTAATATTTCAGCGAAGGAAAGGCATAAACTCGATCGTATTCTGTTCATCTTGGTTTAAGAAAACATCAAAAGCAGTACTCCCGAAAATCTTAATGGATGTGTCGAATAATCTCTTATGAGTTTTACAGCTTTTCCCTGCAATCAAACAGGTTTCAGGGTTTTTAATACTACCATCCTGAATTGTTAATTTTTGATTTCCGGTTTTAACCTAGCTTAAATATTAATTTCGATCCCTATTAAGCATACTTTTTTTTAAAATCAATTTTTGCAAGGACTCTAAAAATATATGTATACTTTGTACAGAATGAAAAAAAAAACATTGGACCACTTTGAATAACTTTTGATCTACTGATCGGATCTTCATGTTCTAGGACTCAATCCTAATAGTCTGAGGGGGTTACTTCAAGCATGCAAACTATTAGTGCCGTCAATAAATATTTTAAGTTACGAAATAAGACACAAAAACGTACTTTCTAGGAATAAACATGCATTCTTTCGGACGAATTCGGATTTCTGACTCCCATTGTTGGTGTAGCCGCATTGGGGGAAATATGGTCCCAATAGTTTGGCCAGAAGAGTGAACCAAAGTTCGCATCTTTTAATGTTTATTATATTTTTTGTGTATTACACCATATCTCGTGATCATCATTTTCGCTCGCAATTATTAAATTCGTTTTATCCAAAGAAAATTCCATGAAAAAAGTACATTTTTTTATTATTATTTTATTCAATAATAGTCTAAAAAAATAACTTTGAATCGTAAGGTATACAATTTTTTACATCATATTAAACAATATAATTTTACGTGACCGAACACAAAATTTGAGCGATATCGATCAAATAGTTCCTGAGAAATCGAATTTTAAAAAGGTTGTATTTTTAAAATTCGATTTTTCTATAATTCAACTAAAGTACTGTTTACTTTTGATTAAAGGTAAAGTGATTAAAAGAAACTAAACAAAGTAGATAATTATAAACCAAAATGTTTTATTTATGTTTAGTTTCGTCAGTCATACGAAAAAATAACCACATTTACGATTTTAATTAAAAACCTTCTTTGATATGCCTTAAAAGTGTTTTTGGAAAGAGAGATTTGGTATCAGGAAATAACAAACATTTTCTTTGAATGATCTAAAGAAATGCAGACCACCTGCCTGAATAAATACTACACATCAGTAGTTTACCATTAATGCCGATTCGCCAATGTTACACATGACTGACAAAAATCATTTGTTGATTGTTGATTAGCATTTTTATTCAGTTGCTAGAATTGAGAAAAATTAATTGGAATCTTCTTTTAAATGCTTAAAATAATAAAAAAAAGTTCTGCAAATTGTAATTCTTATTCATTTAATTGAAACTAATTTTTCATTTTGCTAATTAATTTTAATAAAATAATTGTGGATAAATAATTGGGGTTAATAACATTTAAATGGGGCAATAACTTATAGTATACTATCGCAAGTATTTTCTTTTCTTAGTATCACAACTGTGTAAGTTTTGGTTTCGTAATAGAAGCAATTAATTAGAAATAACAACGTTGTTAGCAAAGAAACTCCACTACAAATAATAAAGCAAAGTTTTTTGAAAAAAAAAAAAAATTTCAAAACATAAACTCAAAGCAGTTTTTATGATCAAATGAAGAGAAAATTCATACTATCATCAACAATAAGAGAAAATAGATAAGTAAAAGCAAAATAAATACAAAATTTATAGAAATAAATGCAAAATTTATAATTAATTGCTAAAATACAATATTTATTAATTAGCAATTTAATTTCTGTTTGTAGGATGGGAACATGGAACAGGAGTATTTATATCAGAGATCGTTCCTGGATCCATTGCTCAAAAACAAGGATTAAGAGTAAGTCAATGGGATTTTTTATATTTTATCTTTATTTTAGTGTATTTTGTTGAGTAAGTTTTCAGTCGATAAGGTTCGTAAAATTTACTTTATCAGTCAATTAGGTTGCAAAAACATACTTCATTAGTAAATTATGCATATAAAACTGTTTTTCTATAAATATATGTATTAGTATAGAGTGATAAAATTTGTCGGATTAAAGTTTAACTGAAAGTGATTAGAATAAACCATAGAGAAACAAACGCATTTTGCTTTATTTTTTTTGTACTTTTATAAAGATTCTGGAAATAGTTTTCGGTTAATTTTTTTAGTCTTTTCATTTTAAACGTGGAGCTTATTATAGAAAAAAAAACTGAAAACTTTTATTGGTTTTTATTGTGAGCCTATATATACGTGTACAATCTTTACAGGGTATAATATTTCTAATGTTTCATGAACGTTTCAAGCTAAACCTTTTTCATTTTAATTTGGGTTATTTCTAAATAAATTATTTATTATAAAGTTCTACTCAACATGTTTCTTTTTTCATGATAAGGAATGCTAAATTTATTAAAATTATTTAAGTAATCCTGAAGATTACACAATATTTTAATTGTTTAATAACGTGTTTAATAAGTTTAAATAACGTGTGTGAATGTTCAAGTAGCTTTGATCTATTTATCAAATTTTCAAGAACTGTTAGCCAAATTTTATTAAATTGTTTAATGTTCACCCCGTTTAAACAAGGTTTTGAAACTATTGTTAATTTTAAATAGAATGGCGAAACGTTCACCATGTTTAATTAAGATGTTGTTTAAATGATTTCATTATTTAAATAAAGGGGTGAGACGCTTACTCTGTTTGATTAAGATGTTGAAATAAACGCAATATTTAAATAGAGAGGTGAAATGTTCACTATGTTTAATTAAGATGTTAAAATGATCGCAATATTTATGAATTAATATTAACATGTGTTAACAGTAATTATGTGCATAAACAGCGTGTTAAAGTTTCACCTTTTGATTAAAATGTAAAATAAATTCAAAATGTTGATTAATATAAGCAAAAACATTAGTCATCTCTTGAGAAATCATTAAAAGCATTATTTAATACCTTTTAACCCCCCCCCCTTTAGGCTTGATTAACAGGAGGCCGGATTCGGTTAAATTCACTAAGTTTGACGTGTACGTCATACCCAGTCTATACCACTCGTTGAAGATTTGATCACGCAAATCTTAGACGCTCTTCATGAAAATTTTTAGGACGCTGAGTACTGTGTTTTTTCATTGACATATCCCATTAGTCTATGCAGCTCAAGGCAGGTGAATTTGCAGGCCAGTCGAGATTTAAAAAGGGTTCATAAAACCAGTCACATATGATGATCTCTGCTATTGTCATCTTAAAAAAATAAGGTTATCATCAGCATTAAGATATTGCCTGAAATGCAAAGTCTAATAATCCAGAATGTTAAAATAAACATGCTCATTCACATTAGTGGTCTATTGAACATTAGAAAACTATTGAATAACGATTAACAAAAAAACGCAAATGATGTTATGAATTATATGATTTCCTTAAGGGTGACTTATTTTTTGTTTGGTGAGCTTTAACATTTTGAAAATTACGAAAGTAATTTTTACTCATATATATGTGGGTTGAGTATTAAGAGAGCTTAATTTTATTTTTAGGTTGGTGACCAAATTGTAAGGATAAATGGCTTTAGCATCCATCGTGCAATCCATATGGAAGTTTTAAGCCTACTGAAAACTTGTCCGGGAATTGTCCTTAAAATCAAACGTAAGTAAAACACACAAACTTAAATTGAGCACAGAATAGTCTTTTTCCTTCCTTCTCTTATGTATTTTAAAGTTTTTTTTTCTTTCTAAAGATAATCTATATTTTTTAATATTATATTCAGCATTACGGAAGATATCGTCTCAAAATGATGCCCGTAGTGTATTTTGCGAAAACAGAGGAGGCTAAACAATGGTTACTATGGCTAAGATGGTTACATGTTGAATTAGTCTGGCGGTGTCTTAAATTCAATCTGTTCTTATTCAGTTAAATTCATAAATGCCTCTAATTAAAATATTAATTGGAATAATAATTATATTTTTTATTTAAAAATTAGTCAAATTTTGCCAGCATTTTTTAGTCCAAGTTTAGACGCGTATAGATATAATTTAATGGGGCAGACTTAAAATGCTTTATGGCGTAGTCTTATGTTTAAATTCAATCTGATGTAGTATTAAATTCATAAATGCCACTAAATAAAATATAAAATAGAGCAATAATTACATTAAAAAAATTAGTCAAATTCTGCCCGTATTTTTTAGTCTAAGTTTTTCCTCGTATAGAAATGATCTAATAGGGGGAATGACAGAATATTGCTTAATGAAATTGAAATAAATTTTTTTATCCTCTCGGGTGGGTTTGTCTGAGCACTTTAAAATGGATTTAGAATTTGTACGCAATGATCTAACATAACAGGCGTTCAACATCATAAAAGCTGTTTTAGAATTACACCATTATAAGCAAAAAATAAATTAAAATGATCGATATTTTTATGATGCTACTGCTCTAAAGTCAAGTAGAAGAAAGATTTAACCGATGCATTAAGTGGTTTATGGAAGTGATTTGATACAGTAAAATAATTATTCTGTGAAATATTGCCAGAAAGTAAAATTTATGGTTATAATTTTATCCAAAATTCTTCTATTCAAGCAGGAGAGCAGTTGGGCACTTGTTAAATAGAACTGATAAAAATTGATTAATGAAATTGGTAAGAGGTAGTAAGTTACATGTAAAAAAAAGATTGTATTTAAGTTATAAAGTTGAATAAAATGATAAAAATTTTAATAATTAACCCTGGAAAGTATGAATAAAGCTATTGTATGTTCTTTCATTATGTTTAAATTGTTTAAGTCTATACGTCTTTTAAATTCGTTTCCAATTCTGT
This sequence comes from Parasteatoda tepidariorum, assembly GCF_043381705.1. Lineage (NCBI taxonomy): Eukaryota > Metazoa > Arthropoda > Arachnida > Araneae > Theridiidae > Parasteatoda > Parasteatoda tepidariorum. The sequence continues at coordinate 53,423,569 of NC_092209.1, read as the reverse complement.
TTCGTTTTATCTTTATTTTAGGTAACAAAGTTTTCAAGTATTTTTTTAATTTGTATTTATTTGCTTTTTTATAGGTGTCGGTATATTACCAGTTAAAGAGTGAGTAGATTTTTTTATTTATATAATATTTTTAACTATCGTAACATTTTTAAAGATTATTTAATGTTTTTATAGAAGTAGGACAGAAAAGCTACTAAGGTAGTCTATAATAAATTTGCCAAAAACATATACTTTTGTTTGCTATTTAAATTTTGAAATTGATCTTAAAATCTAGGATCATAGATTTTTTTTCCGAAATCATTTCGTAAAACGAAATACCAAACTTAAGCTCAACTCCAACCTGGTAATAGGTGCTAAGTTATTTGGATTTCTAGTTTTACTTAAGATTTGAAGGTACCAAAAAAAATATCAATAAAAAAATGAAAAAGAAAAATTTGGTTAGTCTATATGGCAAAGCTTATTTGCCGAAATTATCGGCAAATAAGCTTTCGGTTTCGGCGGAGGTTTTTGTCGTCCCTTTTAAGTTTTCGGCAGAGGTTTAAAAAACTCGACGGAGGTTTTTGTTGTCCCTTTTAAGTTTTAGTGCTGCTATCTGGTGAGCAAATAAAGTAACACATGTAGGGTCTATGAAAGCCACTTGTAATTTGATTCTGTCAATAAAGTTGAAGAATTTACCACTATTATGGCTAGATTTGAAACTTTGTAGTTCAATAATAAATTTTCTCTTTTAGAATGTTTTAAAATATAAAATAATAGTTTAAAACATACATAAATTTAAATTTAGAAACCATAGCCATTTAAGAATTTTATGTGATGCTTAAAGACATTGCGTTTATTCTGAGTTGGAAAACATGCACTGAAATTTGCATATGGTATCTTTCGGATTTAAAATGCTACATTTGATATTTTTGTTTTTATACATTTTTGTCTAAGAATCTTGCATCGATGTTTAATTTTCTTTAAGAAAGTAACTAATCTGAAAACATGCTATAACTATTCATGTAATGAAGGAAAATGATTAGAACATTGCATAAATGCTCATGTCTCAGGTAATTAATAGATAATTCTACCACTACGGACGTAATATTTGAAGATTTAAAAAGAACATAAATCAAATTAGTACAGGTTGTTTATTTTTTGTTAAAATATCTCTTGGCTTAATTTAACGCGTACAGCAATTTTCATTAAATTTTTGAACTTTTATTTTTTCTCTCTTAAAAATCTAGCTGTTTCAGACAGAGCAGGTCCTATTTTTTATTTAAAATTTGAAATTATTTTTTACTTAAAACTTTTCTTAAACTTCTTAAAGCTAATAAAAATCACAATAAGTGTTAGTTTCATTAAGAATTATTTTAGGAAAAAAAAAAGAAGAAAAAAAAACTACTAAAACTCGCGAGACTTTTCTTCTATTTAAATTTATGTGCATTTAAAGTGTGAAAATGTTTCAACCATAATAATGGAATTGACCAACTGACAAAATAGTTGCTTGATTGCAAGATTCGTATAGTTGTGTGAATGCTACATATTTTATTAAATAATATAAATTGTATGGTAGTGGATTCATGTATGATTTGTTCACTATTTAATACAAAATTTGAATTGAATTCTACCTATACTAAAATAATGCAATTTTTTTTCAGACGTGACAAAGATCCGGTCACATGGAAAATAGTTGAACCACAAAATCCCTTAATATGCTCTAATCAAGTAACTGTAAGTTTCTTTTGAAAGTTTAAATAATTATTGTAAATTGACTTGTTTATTTATAATCGGTATTGAATTATGAATAAACAAGTACGCGAATCAAGTGTTTCATCCAATGAATACTTAGTTTTAGTAAATAATTTATGTAATTTTAATTATATCTCTTTATGTGAAACGAGATGTAAATAATCAAGTAACTATAAGTCTTTTTTTGAAAGTTTAAATAAATATTTCAAATTGGCTTGTTTATTTATAACTGATATGGAATTAAAAATTCGAAGTTACACGAGTCTATTGTTTTATGAAATGAATATTTAGGTTTAGTAAATAATTGCTATAATTTTAATTGCATCACTTTATATAAGAAAATTAATGAAAATGATCATGTAATTCTAAGTTTTTTTGAAAGTTTAATGATGTGTTGCAAATTATCTTTTTTATTTAGAATAGATATTGTGTTTCTAAACTTTTATGAAATGAACATTTTATTAAATTTTATCAAAAAATGGCAATGCTTTTAATTGCACATGTTTTTGCAAGAAAGATAAATTTACGGAAAGAGGAAAGCTTTTCTTGTTTCATTTTTTTATTTTTAATTTTAGAAGTAAAGTTTTTCACTTTCTTGTTGTTAGTTGTCTGTTAATGAAAAATTGTTGTCTATTTTTCATGCTTTGCAATTTTTCAGAGAAAGTCAATTTTGATAGAGAAATACCTCTGAAGATTTACAGTTTTTTATTATTTAAAAAATAAAAAGTTATTTAAAATATATTATAAGCAAAAATATTCTTTTGTTGAAGAAAATGTAGAATTCTTCTTTCTATTCAATCTAAGAAAAACTTTTTACGTACTGAAACTATTTTTTTAGATAACAGTTTCTATTTAATAAATATACCATTAAATTTTTAACTTTCATAAAGCAATAACAAAATAAAAACCAGTCGCTCGCTAAGTTATAAAATTTTTTTAAAGACATTAAATTCACAGAAAATGTTTTTCTAATTTATTACGATTATAAAATAGTATAAATAATATAATCCATAATTATAATTAAATTTGAATTAAAATTAATTAACATAAATAATTATAATTAATTAATAATAATCTGTAATCTACAAACATAATCATAATTAATAATTAATTAATATGAAAATTCTAATCTACAAATATAATTATAATTAGTATAAATAACTACAATTATAAAATTATAAACTAAAACAATATTATTTATAATTGTAAAGAAAATTTGACGACATTAAATTCACAGAAAATGTTTTCATAAATTAAGCATTTTTTTTTTTTTTTAATTTTTTGAAACATAAATTTTTAATACCTTTTCTTTTAGAGACCTCTCTTTTGGAGATATCCGAAAAAGCTTTTTTAAGCAGGGACCAATTTGGAGCGAGAACGCATCAGAATATTGTTCGAAACACCTTCTCGAACTGAAAATTTAATAATAATTATTAATAATATATTTAAGCAAATCAATAATGGTTTCAAACTAACTCTTACAATACTATATTTTTGAATTTATGCCATTCTAGCAATTAGTCTCTTAAGAACCTCAATCTGTGATATTACATCATATTCTAGGAACAAATTGATTAAGCTTATGGTACTTCCGGTCTTACAAATTGATAACCGTTTTTAGAATTAAATATCTTAATTTCGCTTTAAAAACATTAGTAAAGTAAAACAGTTTGAAATGCAAAAATATCTCAATGTTTCGTTTATTAATTACCATTATAAAAATGAACGCCTTCCTCAAATTAGGCAGCTTCAGACCAGCTCTTATGTTATATTATGCTTAAGTTTATTTTAAAAGGCCATTTTTGCAAATCGAGACGCTTAAACAGGAGCTCTCCTAGTACCTTAATTTGCAATTTTGTACAATACCTCTAAGAACCGATAGACTAGCTTCCTATCGGTTCTGTGTTTTTGAAACTTCCAGTCCTACAGTTAAGTTGATTACTGTTTCTGGAAATAAATGTCTCAATTCCGTTTCAGAAGCATTAGTAAAAAGCATTAACCCTTTCCTTCTCACTCCCGTGAAAATGACGGGATGAGGTTTCGCCTCTATTTCTCGCTCCCGTGCAATTGACGGGCTGGAGTGTTCAGTAGTAACGCATCAATAAGAATTAAACTAATTCATTTCTTTCGCCCGGAAAAAATTTTATTTCCCATTTTACACTCCAGATGGCGGTATCAGGATATTTTTTAAGGTTATTGTAGATAGTTAGTTTATTTTAAACTAGATGTCAGCACTAATCGAATACTACGTAATACAAATACAAAAGCCAAAAAATAGGCACTTTTATGACCGTTTTCTTGAAAATTAACCGATTGTTAAAAAAAAAAAAAATCGCAACGTTTTTTTTTTTTTTTTTTTTTTTTTTTTTTTTTTTTTTTTTTTTTTTTTTATAGTTATTAGCCATGAAAAGCAACATATTATTCAAATTAAGCAAACAAGATCATCCGATGACCTGCAATAAGATGTTTATTTATTATTTTAGCAAGTCGACCGTTTAAGTAAATCATCCGCGGACCCTTTGAAGCATTTCTAATTCGACTAATGTATGATCTGAGCGTTGAATTGGTGAAACAGTTTTGACGCGTGGGAATCTGTTTACATTTTTTTTTTAAACATCATCTCTCACGAGCGTATATCTCTATATATTTATTTATCTCTGCATTAGATGAAAGAAGATTTGATTTTGAGTAATGCTTTTGGGAAGCTAATTTCTAATGTAAATGCAATATTTATGGACTCTTGATGACGTATTAATCTTTTCACAGCATTCGCGTGTGAATGGCTCTACTTCGGAGAACAACATCATTGTAAAAGTCGAAATATGCGTGCCTGGTTCGGCAAGCCTCGGTTGCAGGTAAAAGAACACATTTCCATTTAAATTATACTTTATTTTATATTATGTAGTTGATTGTTTTGAGTTGACACGCAGTAAAAAATTCCGGATCAAATTACGGTTAAAAGTGTCAGCACTCAGGGTGTCGGTACTTTTTACCATAAAATCCATTTTTTTCCGGAACATGTTCCGCAACGAAAAATCTGATATACCGTAATTTTTACAGTAATAATACCTAACCTTTAAATCACTGAACCACTCGAATTAAATAAAAATTACTGTAAATTGCGGTATAATATTTTATGGTAAAAATGGATTTTTCTGAAAAATAGATTTTATGTATGATGCACCCAAACTGGTAGTTCTTTATATAATTTGATCCAGTAATTTGATCCAGAATTTTTACAATGCTGGTTTGTTTATCTTCTGTGTAAAATAAATGGATGAATCTTTCTTTATGAAACATATTTGAAAATTTTATATTATATTCAAGACAAAATACAGAATGTTTCATAAAACTGTAATCATGAGTAACTGCATTTGTCTTACAAAATAATTGCTTTTAGAAGAGAACTTATGATTTTTAACTTTAAATTAGATTATTTTTTATGGAAGTTAATCTAAAATTAATTTGAGTTCCTTTGATAAATATTTCCTAAATTTTTTCTAGCCTGCTCCTTAGAAGCAGAATGATATGAAGTTTATGATTTTTATATATATTTTTTTCAAAATTTAATTCCATTATTTATTGCATAATTTCTTATTTAAGAGAGATCTAAGAAAAGACTCGAAAGGCATTTATTTTGCTAAAAAAGTTTACATTGAATTATAATTTGCAATTTTTCATAATATCTTTTGAGACAGCGACGGTACACATTAAAACTTTTTCAAAATTCGATTTCTCAGATATCAATCGTTCAATTTCTCTTAAATTTTGTATTTTGTCGTTTAAAATTGCATTCTTTAAAATGGAGTAAACACTGTATATCTCACAATTCAAAAGTTTTTCGACTATTTTAAAATAAAATAATAAAAAATAATAAATATTTACTAAAAGGTACATTTTTTAAGGATAAACGAATTTTATAATTGTGTGCAAATTTTCTTTTAATTCGTTTGAAATATGCAAAAGTAAAATTAACATTAAGGGTTTAAAACTTTGGGCCGCTCTCCTGACCAAACTATGGGGATCATATTTCCCAAATTTGCGACTATCCCCTATATTTTGGGGTCAGAAATCTGAATGCGTCGAAAAAAAAGGTATGTTTAATCAGAGAAAGTACGTTTTTGCGTCTGATCTCGTAACTTAAAATATCATCTGCAGTAATTAATCAGCATACTCATCCTTTGAGCTTTTAAGATTGAGTCCTAAAACGTGAAGATCATTTGATCAAAAAATTATTCAGGGTGATCCACTTATTTCTATTGCGCACTGAAAGTCTATAACTGCATCCAGGCTGTTGAAAATTTAAGAGTGCGTGTTACTGATGTAGCTTCCATTACACTTAGATGTTTTTGATTGCGTTTATTATTTTTGATTGAATGATATCTTTTTTAAAGACATTTTTCATTTAAACATTTAATATGTCACCAATATGCAAAATGTAATTTTAGAAGAAACTTATATGCAAAACAAATTGTAATATTGGTATAAACGTATATATATTTGAAAAAGTAATGAAACCTTAATTAGGAAATGAAACTGTGTATATTTCACTCGATCGATAAGCTTTTCACTCTAGAATTAATTTTTAATTATTTTTTTTATGAATCTGGCGCCCTTCTAAAGCTGAGCCCGGTGGGGGGAGATGTCCCCTCTTTCCCCCTGCTAGCTACATCGCCTAGACATTTTTTCGAGATTATAAGTTCCGAGTTGCAGAAAGACAACGTATTGAGTCTTGACAGCCATTATGACACTCAAAGACCACCTGCCTTAACTTTTTGTTCATTGCGTTATTTCCACTTTTGTAGCACATTTTCAACTTGAGTAGCACACTTTCAACTTTAGTAGTACACTTTCAGCTTTACTAGCATTATTAGCAATCTGAGAGAAAAAACAAAGTATAGTCAAGACTACCAGAATTAGGTAAAATTAAACGTGCATTTGGCTCTATGAGAATGCCAAAAAGTTCAGAAGTTTGTATCGAAGCGCTTTTTTAATAATTTTGGTAAAATTAACAATAAAATATGGTTTTATAAGTTTTTATTACTGCACATTAAGTAATTCATACGAAACTGAAAAGTAGATCTAACCGAATGAATGGTTTTTAAGCCATTCTCTAACGTATCGTGATTTTGTTTATCAAATTTTACTACATTTACCAAATTTTATCTCACATTACAGAATTTATAAAACTGTATTCTTAATTTTACCAAAATCATTACCGAAGCGCTTCGATAAAAATTACGAAGCTTGTTGGTGTTACCATAGAGCCAGAAACACCATAAATCTTACTATATTCTTTGGTAATTTAGACCATATATATTTTTTTCTCTGTGTAGGAAACAAAATTTATTGAATTTAGTTTATTTAAATCGAATAGCTTGAGGACTTATTTTCTATCATTAGTTTCATGTTTACATATAGGAAGTATAATGTGTGTTTTATTTCTAGCATTGCCAAAGGACCTGCTGAACTGCCCGGTATATTTATGTGTACTGTGAAAGAAGGCGGGATTGCAGATCAGGCTGGCTTGCAAGTTGGCGATCAAATTTTGGACATGAACGGAACTAGCTTTCACGACTTAAAACTCAATGAAGTACGAATCACGTTGATTTAATATGCCGTTCTTTAAAATAAGTTGGAAAAGTGAATTGATCGTTAATTATTTAAACCTTCGGTTCGGTTTTTACCTTCGGTCAAAGTTCGAAATCTTATAAGCAAGAGTTGTGTTTTTTCCTTTGGTGGATAGTAAGCTCCGGAGCCATTTTGCAACCGCAAAAATATTGAAAACGTTTTTTTAAGAATGCTTTTTTTACATTAAGTTATCATACAATGAGATTTATTCTGAGTCAATATCTTGTATAATGCTATTTTTCTGGTATAAATATTACTTCTCTATATATGAATGCTATATTACAAAAACTATAATAGTTCATATTTTGGGGAAAAAGAACTTTATTATGAAGCTTTTATTACTAGCTTAATTTTTACAATTAAATAAAAAGTTGTAGTTTTCATTCATGAGTGTGTTTTCCTTGGGAGGAGACAGTTTTTTTTAAATTTTTTATTATTAATTTTTTTTTTGAAATTTAATAGTGACACTTTTAAAACAAACAATTGTCATATTTAGAAAAAGTAAAATAAAAAAAAATAAAATGGAAAACTCATCCAATTTTATACCTCAGCTTTTTCAGAATAATGAAAAAAGAAGATATCAATTAAAAAACAATGGTAAAATGTTTTTCTAATTTCCTTAAATTGTTTCTCTCTTCCATTTTCCTTTTAGCTTTTTGTAAATAAATGAAATTATTTTAACTACCACTGAAATTTATTGAAATTTTAGTTACTCTAAATATATTTAGAAAGTTTCTAATACGTATTTTATGTTTACATATTGAAGCATTGATTAGTTAATTTCTTTCGAATTTAAGAGGGTTTTTATTTGATCTTAAACTTACAGTTTGTTTTAAATTTAAGTTTTTTTTAATAGAAAATTTCAGTTAATATGGATTTCCTAAGAATAAATTAAGCTTTACACTCTCAGGAATAAAACTTTCACTTTTGACGATTCAGCAATCATTGAACTATATTTCGTCAATTTTGAGAATCATTTCGTCACGAAATTACGTGATTTGTGATGAACGCGAACTCTCAAAAATATGACGAAAATATTTTTTCACTTCGCTTAAAACGAAGACATTTTCACGATATTTGAATATCCATTTTTTACTTATAATTGTTTAAAAATAAATAATTTTAATCATTTTTTTTTTCTAGGCTGTAGGTCTTATGAAATCTGTTAAGGACATTCGCCTGACTGTCAAAAAAGGCGCAGGTATTAGTCTATTCTTAGACAATGCTTCCACCTGCCAATCAAATGGAAACAACAAGAACGAAGATTGCATTTCGACTACAAGAAGTCTCAGCGACGGGTAATTGAAGCATTCAATCAAACATTTATGCAAGGACAATAAAAAATTCACCTCAGGGACTATAGAAATAGGGTTGCATAAGTTACACTAAAATCTAGATTTAGAATAAGGTCTTAAGCATGTTTTGTAGAGCGATCAAATTTTGTTATTTGTTGTTGCAGTATTATTTTTGGTTACTGGTTTGCCCGTAGCTTTATTTTTTTTATATTAGGCTTTATTTTCATTATGTTTATTTCTTTTAAAAATATATTCTGTTTCTTTGGATGTTAATAAAAATAAGTTTCTATTCTATTTACATACTTGAGTCATTTTTTTCCCTTTAAAATATCTGTCTTTAACGTGATGAAAGTATGTTTTCTTGTTTAGTTTTTGAAAAGTCATCTAATATTTTAAATCAGGTGGTATGAGTAACTTAAAATAATCGTTTTTTAACTATGTTAACTAATTTTAAAATACGATGTGGCCTATTTTTGTTGAATGTTTACTTTTATTGAAAAATTAACTGTATAAAAATTGATAATTATTTTTTTTGTAAAGAATTCGTAACTTAGTGGCAAGTAAATCTTTTGGAGATTTAACTTTAACTTAAAAAAAAATTGTAAAGTAAGGAAAAAGCTTCAGGTATTCACAAATATTGAATTATAAAGTAAAAGTATACTTTTTACTAGTTCATTCTCTTGACCAAGTGGAAAAAATTTATAATAAGTTGTATCAGAATGACGTTACACACCTAAATCAATAACAAAATTTTTTTGCATTGCCTCATTATGACGCAATTTATCACTGAAACTTTTTGTAATCCAGTTTGAAAATAGGTACTTTTATGCTACTAAATTATCTTCCTTCAAAATCTGAATAAAGTTTTTTTTCTCTCCGGGGGGGGGGGGGATGTAAAAAGAGTGGATCCCATTTACCATTTAGTCTAACTAAAAAGTTTTTCCTTTTTCCTTAATTCTTTTTTCCCCTTTTTTCAAAAAATTAACTGTTTAAAAATTTTTAACCATTTTTTCAATAAAAAATTAGGAATTTAGTTAGAGGTAAAGGTAATTTTTTTGTAGATTAAACTTCCACTTAAATTTTGATTTCACTTCAAGTAATATTAAGCTAGGTGAATTATTAAACTGTAATAATGTTTTTTACTAGTTCATTCTCTTGACCAGGTGGGAAAATTTCTGATTAGTCGGGTCCGAATTGCGTCACACAACTAAATTTATAATAATATTTTTGTGAATTGCCTCGTAATGATGCCATTTATTACTCAAACTTTTTCTAACCCAGTTCGAAAATATGTATTTTAATATTACTAACTAATCGTCCTTCAAAATATGAATAAAGTTTTTTTTTTTTGGAAAGTGTAAAAAGAATGGATATAATATGGATATATAATGGAGTAAAGAATATTTACTCAAGTAAATGTTATTTTCAAGAAAAAAAGGTATATATTATTTAGAAATGTAGTGCCGTAAATGTAATCTAAAACTCACACTAAAAAAATATGGACCATTTTTAAATATTATTAAATTTCGAAATATTTTCTTTGAGCAAATATGGCCAAACGTTCATTAGCAACCACCATATATATGATTTCTGTAACATTTGTATTTACTTATTATTATGGCAGCTACAAAGCAGTAGAAGTTGGGCGGTGGCCACTTAAGCGCATTTAACATATTTGTAAGTAGATAGAAAGTATTTAATATTCATGCACGTAGATAGTAGACAGCATGCACCTCTTGGATTGCTTATAGCATGTTTTAGCTTTGGGTTTCAATAGTACGTTTCTAACAAAACATATATTGCATGCATTATATTAATTTTTTTCTTATTGTTTGAAGTAGTTATCAGTTATAAATAATGTTTAAGTTGGTGTAAAATTAAATATTGTACTCGTAGTTCAAAAATTTTAACTAACATCAAAAAATTTGTGTGATAACTAATCAATTTAAAACGCTTATTTTATAAGAATAGCTATTTTATTTAAAAGTATTCGAACAGTTACGCAATTTTAATTAAATTATATTGATTGCTTGATAAAAATTATGCAAAGATTTAAACGCAGATAATATTTAATTAGTTTAGTTTGGGTTTTGAATTGTAATTCAACTTTTTATCTTTTAACTGCAATATTTGTTTAATCTATGTAATTTATTGATCAATACAGCAATTTATTATCAACGTAAAGCTTTGTTAGTGTTCGAAAACACGAAAGCAAGCATATAAACTTCTTGCTTGTTTCTGATTATATGTCTTTAAATTAAGTTAAAAATAAAATAATTTTACTTTAAAATTGAAAGATTTTAAATTTTTTTATGAAGACATAGAATATGTTATAAAATTTGGGATGAGCAGTTAACTGTATAGCTGTCTTCTTAATCATTTTCTTTACACCTTTCCCAATAATTGTTATAATCCACAGCTTCATCTTCTCTGCTTTTAGCTCTCATAACATTTTGCCTGTTAAATGTATTTTCAATGCAAATTTTTTTTTACCTATCTAGTTTTCAGAGCTTTTGTAAAGTAATTAGAATCTAAAAATTTTCTATTATATTTAATATAATGCAATAATATATAAATATTTTAGCATTTATATTAATATTTTAACAATGAGGGTCAAATATTTTCGCATGAAAAAGAGATTCTAATAAATTAAAACCAAATAAAGATGTTTTGGGTGCAAAATTAAGTTTTTATGTTTTACTACGTTTTTGTTTATTATAAATTATAATAAATTCTGAAAGTAATAAAAAAAAGTCTGAAATGAATTTATGTACGGAAAATTATTTTGGCAGACAAATTTTAGGGCTAAACTAGGGAAAATTTAATTTTTTCTCGTGCTTTTATTCCATTTCTCTGTTTTCGTAACATTATTTTAAACTTTTATTTGCTTTGTCTTAAATATGAAAACGGCTGAGAACTTTTGCTTTGTATATTCTATATTTTCAGTCTTAACTAAACTAAACAGCGAAGGCAAACTTCTACTCAGATAATCTCAATCTTATTTAGTATGTCTAGCTCTTAAGTCACAAGGGCTCGAAAATATCAAAATTTTTACCTGTCCTGCCTTGCATTTAGTCTTCAGAGTACATGCCTAAAATGAAACTTTAACAAGTGTTAGTAAATGTTTTCTTTACTTCAGTATCTCGTGCAAAAGTTCCTAGGGGAATACAGTGTAAGAAATTCTGGATCAAATTACGGTATAAAGTATTTGTACAATGAGTGCAAAATCCAGTTTTAATGTAAGATTTTGTAACGTAACTTTTTACAGTGATATTTATTTAATCACAGTGATTCAGTGATTTAAAAATTATAACTGCAAAAATTACGTGATTTTTTGTGCTATGTAACTAATTAGTTCTGTAAAGTTCTGGCAGAGGAGTGCCAGTGAATTGTACCGTGATTTGAACCGGAATTTTTTACAGTGCAGTTCGTGTGCATCGCGAGAACTTTTATATTGTCTGACAGAGCAATGTTTTATAACGAGAATAATTTTACAACGAATCTACTAAGCATTTGGCTTGGTAAAAGTAGTTCTGAAAACTAGATTTTTGCTTCAAAATGTACTTCAAGCTTTTATAACAAATTCATTAAATTTATTACAGAATGTCAACCACTCTAAAAGAACACGACTTTTCCGGCAGCTGTTCTTCGAAGTCTGAGGGTAGTTCCTTCCAGAGCAGCGTCTCCAGCGACTCTGAGAAAGACTACTCCATCTCGGAGGAGAGTGCATTTGAAGGCGTACCAAAGAACGGCAAGTGGTCAACCCAACACAAGAAGAACCCATCTTCTGCCTCGACCATCGAAGACGACACGTGGCTTCTGGAGGAGAAGAGGAGTCTGGAGGAAGAGAAAAGAAGACTGGAGGAAGAAAAGAAAAGGCTGGAAGAAGAGAAGCGGAAACTGGAACTGGAAAAGTCTTCTTCTTCCTCGTGTTCTTCTTCTTCTCAGTTGACGTCTCTGGAAGACACTTCTTTCAAAGATAATAGTTTCTTAAATGAATTGCAAAAGGTGGCGGCCAAGATGAGCACGAAAGAGAACAAAGGTGATGAGGTGCTCAGAAATGGTGTCCCCATCAAAACTACTCGTGCAGGTAAATACATCACTGTTCAATGTTCAACTATAATATCGATGTCTTAAACCATATTATCGTGTAGAGTTGTCGCAACCTTAATAATCGTGTAATCAGTTTCGATAATGATTAATTTCCCGATTATGGTTTAACCCTGCACCGTATTAGAAGAGGAAAAAATTTTGAATGGTATTATGCTTCAATGCGTTGAAACTTTTTTGTGAGTTTAATGGTATTTTGCTAAATTATAATTGCAAGTTCTGTACTTCATAATATTTTGAAGAAAAATAAAACATGACGAGAAAATTTTATTAAGTATTCTGAGGATTTGTATCAACGAATAAAATTAACGATTTGAATCTTTGACTCGATTCGTCACTTCTGAATCAAATCATAATCATAAGATAAGTTAATTCAATATAATCATAAGATCGACACTTTTGGTGTAATTTGTAGTGATTTGCCATTTGTTTGAAACAAATCCATTGCAAATATACAAAAATCTATACTCATAAGCAGTGGCTATTGCACCGATCATTAACAAAAGAAAAAAAAAATCCTGTCTGATGCAAGTAGGGTCCCATCATTTTCTGCATCGTTGTCACCTGTTACCTGCAAAGCCAGCGCTACTCAAGTTTGATAATAGCCAACCTTTCTTACCATCAGTGTACTCGTTTCGAAAAATTTCAACCTTTATACTATGACGTAAGTCTGGCGTTCACGGGGTCTTACTCTATAGAGACATTACTTCTTATTGACATAATACAATGGAACATTAATATAAATATCTTTATTTCTTAATTAATGCAGATTACCCTGTATTTAGTCGCATTTAGAAATTTTTTTTATGTATACTAATAAATTTTTATGTTCTTTTGACTCATTGCAGAATGTACTGATCTTTCCTTATATGTTTATAAATAATATTGTCTTGTAAGTGAAATATTTTGGAAGCATTGATATAATTAATGTATACCATATTTAATTTAATACCAAGCTATATTAATAAAATATGTATACTTACAGAAGTTTTTAAAGGCAAACGATGCAAAGAAGATGCCATTAAAAGAATGCAGCATGGTAAGCATTTTGAGTTTAGCGTGTGTTTGCAATTATTTATGTTGACATGAAAAGTTTTAAATTGACTATAGGCTTGGAAGGTACCCTAATCCTACCCGACGAATAATGATAAATATTGCATATTAAAACGTTACGTTTAATGTACTCTTTAGTTTTTTTTCCTCCAATGAATGTATAGATTCTTATATTGTTGTAACATGAAAAAACACTTTTAAATTACTAGAAGGCTCTACCCCCTGCTCCCACCGCTCACCAACTTCTTCAACATCATTGTTTTCTTCTTTTTAAAGCTGATATTTTTTTGAAAAGGGAAAGATAATTCCGTTAATAAAATATATGGTTGTTACAATTTTACGTATGTACATTTTGTAAATATGTGATAGGTTAATGTGTGGATAGTTAATGTGTGACACAATAGGGAAAAACAAAAGAACAGCAATTTCACTAATTAACGATAGCCTGATGTAACTATATCAATTTAAATAGTAAGCTGTTTTTAGCTCTCTTAAACTTTTGATTCAAGTTTCTTATACACTTGAAAATTTCAAAATAAATATTAAAGTGTAATAACTGGCAGCATCTAATCTCGCTTATATTTCTTTTGTTCATTTGTTACTTTCGACTTAAACTCAAGAGCGAGCACAAAGATCTCGAAAGATACGAATTAAATTTTATACAAAAAATATTTTTTTTAAAAAAAGTGAGGAAAGAATTCACTAGAAAAGTATTTAAAATTGCAAACAAATTTTTACTAAAGAGAAACTTTCATTATCATTTTTTCAGCCCTTATTTTAGTGCTTTGGCGATTTAAACTTGTTTTTGGCTTTCTAAATCTGTTTTTGACTTAGGTATTTTATGTAAAATGACTTTCAAAAGCTGATGTCAACATTTCTTATTAGATTTCAGATAAATCCTTATTAGATTAAAAGAATGCAGATAAAACTTATGAATATATTTTTATCAGAATTCATATATTCTTGATTACATTGTTAAATATTATTAATTTTAGAAATGCTGATGGAAGAATTTCGAGCAGCTCATCGAAAAATGTTTGGTCAACAAACAGTATTAGATACAGAAGTGAATGTAAGTAAATTGGATAATTTTGCTTTTAAATTATAAAATAGTTTTAAAATTGTAAATAGCTATTTTTATTAATAGCATTAAATAATGATAAAGTATTTTCACTTTTTTTTACGGTTATTATTTGTGATATATAAATTTTAAAGCTGTTTTCCAAAGGCTCCGCCGTCATATGAAATGATACTTTCGAATCCAAATTTTAATAATAAGTACTAATTTTTAAACTATTTTCATAACTTCTGTGTATTGGCTACAGCTGTTGGTTACAGTACTCATGACTGTTAGGACAAGCTTAGCCTATCTAAAGCCATATTCTTATTCGGAAAATGGCGCAAAACCTCAAAATGGAGAAAAACCACAGTTTTGTGAAAATGAGAACAGTTTGTGGTTTAATTTTTTGATATTTACAAATTTAATTCAATGCTGCATTATCTGGGTTCTTAAGAATTTGTAAAAGCTAAATAAGGTAGTGATTTTGATAATTTTTTTCTGGGCAGAAAAATGTCGCCAAATTGGCAATTTTTAAAAAAAAAAGTTTAGTAACTTTTAAAATATTTAAGTTACTTGCCTGTTCTAAAGTCCAGATAATTCTTCAAGATTATACATATACTCTCAAAGATTATACATATATAGTTTAAAATCATTTGGCGACAGAGCTTCAAAAAACCTTGAAAAACTGTTTTATAATAAAAATTTTTTGATATGCTCAATTGTATTTTTAATATTTTAAAATTTAAATGTAATTTTCTCGAAATTTTTGCTCTTGTTTTTGTTTTCTTGAAGAGCTAGTTTTTTTTAGCTCCATTTTGTAGACTCTCAATAACATTTTGCATATCTGAGGGTAAATATTGCGAATGCAAGGGTAAAACTTTCTTTTCCTCATTAAATCATTAATAGGATAGCAATGAAGCTTGGAAAAAAGTAGTTTTAAAGTTATTTATTTTTAAGACCCGATCTCAGACTTATGAACCTGTTAGGGTTAGCTGTATTATTAATTAAGTCAGTCACGTATTTATATCTCTCAGTAAAAAATATTTTTCATTTTTATATCATTATGAATTAGAAAACTTAATTTCACTGAGCTTTTTTTCAAGGAAAAGGAGGCTTACTTTATAAATAAACAGAATTTTTTTTACAGTACATTTCTCCCAAACTTTTCAATTGAACGTGCAAACATTTTTTAGATTCAACAGAAATTTCTTATTTTGGGATAGTAAAAAGCTCTTTTAAAAATAGTTATAGGCTGATTTGTCTTTATAATAGTTTAATACTTTTACTGCAGTTAGTACTAACAAATCAAAATTGGTAATATGGTGCTAGATTAAAGAATAAATCAATTAAATATATCTTTAAATCTAAAATTGTTCAGACTTAAATTCTTTATCATATTAACAACCTGATTCTTGTTATATATTCACACTCACAGTTAATTTTCTAAAGGTTTTGTAGGTTATGATTCATACGCAGTAGCCCTATGCAGATCAAGCAATTTGATAAAATATTACATATTCATGCTTCTCTATTACCTTATTGTTAGTAACGTATAACAATTGAGTAATAACAAATATTTACAATGTAATAGATCTGTAAAAATTGTATAATTTAAAATATTTCCATTTTATATTTTAGGGGAAGGAGAAAGATACAGATAGTTTTGATTCGAAAATGTCTTTTAAGAACAAATCAAAACCACCTCCTCCACCACCAAAAACTAATGAAAATAATAATAACAAAGAGTGCCAAAAGGTAGAACTTATTTACTTTAAGGAAATATATTGTTACAATTTAGAGGAATTTTAGATAAATTTTTTATTGTGTATGCAAATTTATGAAATTTTGTCAAACAGTTGTAACTTGAATTATATTGTATAGTGAATAACTAACAATTGTATGAATTAATTTTTGTATGTGTTTTTTTATAAGCTTTTTTTCTTTAATTATTTAGAAACAATATCGGTAACTTGATAATTTTTATTAAAACTTTAATTCATCAATTTATTTTATGATTAATTTCTTGATTCTATTGTATGGTTATGAGAGATTTTTTGATTTCAACAATAACTAAATAGTTTCAGTAATAAATACGTAATATCACTTTTAGATCATTTTTTTTTAAATTCCTTAACAATATTTACAGTGTTAAATTTGAATAGTAATTGTATAGTAAATATGATACCAACCCGGGATCTTCCTGATATGAGGCGAACTTCATGTCTAGATACCAACCAGGGATCTTCCTGATATAAGGCGAACTTCATGACTACATACCGACCCGGGATCTTCTTGATATGAGGTGAACTTCATGACTAGATACCAACCCGGGATCTTCCTGATATGGGGCGAACTTCATGACTAGAATGTATTCTAGTCATGAAGTTGATTGGCTTATTTCGTCATTCTAGTTTTGATCGCTTCAGTCTAGTTTCGTAATTCTTGTTTAATCTTCGACAATGCACTGTGATGAAGTTTCGAGTTGAGGAAATATTTCCGTTATACATCTGAAAGTTCTCAATTCGTCGAAAATCACGTGATTTCGTGATCAAATGATTCTCAAAATTAATGAAATATAGCTCAATAACTGTCAAAAGGAAGAGTTTTATTACTGAGTATGTAAGCAGAAAAGATTTAATTTCGCGGACCCATCACTTCCTATATTTGGAAGAAGAAAAAAGTTACTCTAACTGATTAAAGTGGCTGTTAACATGCCTCCCTCCAAAACAAAATTAATGTGTTGGAGCGATTATTAAAACTTGCTCCGATTAAAAAAATTTTTTAAGGTGGTTAAGCATTCAAGTGAAATTTTTATTTGTCATAGGCAACCAATGGATTTGATAATTACAATAAAAGTAATAATATATTTAATCAGTGTGACTTCAGAACTTGACCTCAGAATAATGGGGTAAACTTAGATTAACGTTAGTTTTCTTTCTCATCTTTATTTTTCCATTTTTTTATTTATTGATCACTTTACGTTATGTGTATCAAATTACTTTTGTTTCCTTCATTCACGTCTTTCAAGTCTTGTCCTGTTTTTGAGACGTTCGAAGCATGTCGACTGTTATTTTTTAAGCGAATGAAGTTTCTAATTAAATTATAACCGTAGTGTAGTTTTATTATATATATATATATATTTGCTTCGCATTTATTGTTCCGTATTTTTATTTTTTTCGTTTTTGTTTTAGATCACAGTCAATGGTCAAGTTCCGGGCCTGCAAACCCAGACGCTGAACAAATTCGAAAGGGTCGTCACAGTACAGGATAAGCCAGTGGAAAAAGAAATAGTCAAACCTCCTACTCCAACCAATGGCTTCAGAGTCACGGTTACGGATAGATCCAGGCAGTTTGAAAATGGCTGCAATACTACTGCAGCTAAAAGCAAAACAGGGACTTTGGTTGAAGTCACCCCTTGGACAACCAGGCTCTAACTGTTATCGTTTTTGAACTACTGTGCAATACAAGATGCTCAACATTATTTGCTGTATTTCTATGTCAAAAGTTTGAAAGCATGGACGTCATAGTCAAGCGAGGGGGATTTTTGGACATATTTTTGATGAGGTTTTTTATTAAGAGTTTCAACAGTATTCTATTCTTTTTCATGTACATATTTCAATACCAAAGTAAATCCATTTCATACCAGTATTTAAAAAATATTTCTCCAAGTATCTCATGGATATACACCGAAGAGCCATTACATTATGACCACACTGCTAATAACATGTAGGACCACCTTTAGCCCTCAAAACTGTTAGCACCCGCCGTGGCATTGATTCATCAAGGTGCTAATAGGTAGTCTGAGGTATCTGGTACCAAGCACTCACCAACTGGTCCTGCAATTCCCTCGCATTGCGAGGGGGTAGCGTGGCAGCACGAATTTGGTTTTCCAAGTAGGACCACAAATGCTCTATTGGATTAAGGTCAGGTGAATTTGGGGGCCAAGACATGACTTAAAAGTCACTGGAATGCTCCTCGAACCAATCCATGACGATTCGACCCTTATGACATGGTGCATTATCCTGTTTGTAAACACCCTCCCCAGCAGGAAAAACTGTTGCCATGAATGGGTGAACCTGGTCTGCAACTATGTTCAAGTAGCTTACAGACGTCAGGGATTGTTCTATGAGGATTATGGGTCCTAATGTGCCCCATGAAAACATTGTTCCTGGGCGAGAAACCATGAAAATCTGGGCGATCCCATTGTTATAGATGGAGGGTGGTCATAATGTAATGGCTCTTCGGTGTATGTATGATAAATAAATTGCATAGATTTTGCCATTTCGAAATATTTCCATGATGATAATTGCAAAAATGTAAATGATTATATGCGTGGCATGATATAGATTCTTTAATCTAGATTTGTGTCTCCAAAGTTGAAAGATGGAAAATGTAAACAATATATTTTCAATGCATATATTGCATCCAAGTATGCATCATGTTGCACACGCATAATTATGTGGTTTGTAAAGTATTTGTATACTGCAATATTGGAAAACAAAACCTTAATTAAATTCAGTAATATCTATTTTTTTAAATAAAGCAGAAGCAAAAGTTTTAAAATCAATATTTTGTGTACGTCGAATGCATGAATATGTTGTATGTATAATGCATTTATTACGTTATGAATTCTGCTAAATAATCAAAGGGATTACTCTTATTATCTTTTTTTTAGTATTTTCAATTTTATCATTTCAATCATTCATCATAATATAAAATTGCTGCCTGTAGGACATTTTTTTCATTAAATTTCATGACGTATGCTAGTAAATGTCGATTTTATAGATATAACTTTCGAATTTTCTAAAATTTCAAACAAATTTCTATAATTTTTTAAATCTGTTATTTTCAGCTTTGCTTAAAAAAGTTTAGTTTTCTTCTTTAAAAAATGTCTCATATATAATTTTGTTTTAAAGTTTGTAAGACAGCTGTTATAATACTTTTTTATTATTTTTTTTTTAGAAAAATATTTTTTAGTCGTAGTAATTCATTTCTGATGGTATGTATATACACATGCATGTAAATGTATGCATATACTGCATAAATTGAGTAAATGGAAGCTAAATGGATGTACATTTGAAGCGTGCAAGGTTCATAAAAATGAATGAAGTTTTTCATTTACGAAAAATATCATCATTAGCGTAAAAAACGCAAATTTTATTTTAATTAAAAATGACTTATTTTTTGAAATATAATTTCCCAGCTGTTTTTAAATTTGGTTCAACATTATATGATGTAGAATTTTCAGTAACTTTTATATTTTGTGTTGAAATAAGTTTTCATAAGTATATGAAGTCATCTGTCATCATTGTATTCTTAACTATGTATGTTACATATTTTGTATGTGCATGTAATAAAGGTAGGTTTGTTACGCATGTATTGAAATAAAAAGAAAACATCGTTGTAACTTCTTGTCAATAAAATTACGAAATGAGAATATTTTTTTTTAAATTCAAGAAATTATTTAGTTTTACGCTATTAAAACAGTACCCAATGATGAATAATTTTGCGAATTTACTTTAAAAAAAATATTTTTATGTTTTTTCTTTAATTTTCTGTAAGTTTTTATTTATATTTTTCTACGGCTATGCAATAGATTTATAAAATAATATGTAGAATTTAAGAAGCAGCGGTGGTGGGGGAGTAATTGTTTTTCACTTGAACTTAAATTCACTATCTTGTAAATAATTATATTATTTTTTCAAAGAGCAAACTATAAAATTAGTATTAGTGCAAAAAGCATGGAATTATTATAGCCAGACTACCACCAAAATGACTCAAAATAAGTACTTAACGTATAACTAATTATTTAACACTATTTAAATTATTACTTATGACAACATTACAAAACTAATTATTATAGATGACCATAGTGTTATCAATTTAGATAGAAAAATACCCGCATTTTTAGTGCCACATAAGAATCATAAACAGATTACTATATCGAAAATTTTCCTTCATTAATAAAATCATCCTCAACCTATTTTTAAACTACTAAAAGCTAGAATAAATATCTGGCATTAATTTTAACACTACTACTAATGGACACACTGCTATTGCTACTAAAGAACTCACTTTTTACTCGATTTGCTCATCGATTGCTACGCTACCCTTTCGATTTTAATGATAGACATATTGTTGTATCAAAATTTAAAAAAAAAAAAATATTTAAAAAAATCCAATTTTTCATTGCATTGATACAGATTTGGTTCTGAAGATTGAATTTCCAATTCTATTGGAATTAAATTGCAACCATAATCCTTTTGCTTGGTTATCATAGCAATTTCTTCCTCAAACTTATTTTTTAAAATTCTCCTTTAATATTTGGTAAATAAAAAAGTTCGTTAAATGTTTTTCATCTAACACATTATTTAACAATATTGTGAAAAGTTTATTCATAATATTGCTTAACAATTTTAAACAGCTATATTGTATTCATTATTTTAATTTCATAATAATGACAGGGCACAGTTTTACATAGAAGTTACGAAAAAGCAAACATATTTTTATTTTCCAGTTAATAAATGTTAGACGTCAACTAAATATTAATCTTTAAACCTAATATTTTAATTTAAATTTATATCAAACGTAAATCTTTGCTGTATTGCTTTATTTCAATTACTTTTTTTTCAATCAATTACCCCATTTCACCATGAACTGGTAACCAACCCTCCTTCCTCAAAAATATAATTTCCAATTTTATTGTTATTCATATGTGAATAAAAATTACCTTTCCTCATTTTTAAATAACATTTAAAAACATTGCTGCTCTGTTGGCATCACAAATTTAACTGTCTAAATGCATTACATTCGATCATGAAATACAGTTAGTTTTCATACTATGGCGTTTTTTTTTTAATCACATAGCTTTTTGTTTTGTTTTCTTAAATACACGTGTAATGATTTTCATCGAAATTTTTAAGTAACAGGAGTTTGAAATAATAATGATTTTAGTAATAAGAAATACATACCATCTAAACAATAATTATAATATTTAAAACAACTGCTGTTCTCACGCATACTGATTCAAAACTTTGGTTTATTTCGTCTATCATCAATGTGATACTGCTATATATTTAACTTGTTATGCTTTCAATTACATAATGATTATAATTATAACCTTACATTACAAAATCAATGAAGTCCAAACATTTTAAAAAATAAATTAGAAAAAAACATTAAGTATCTGCTTACAATCTTAAACACTAACAAAAATTTGTTTTTAATACATTACAAATAAACAAGTCCTCATATTGAGCTACTTAATAAAATAAAGGAATGATTCTTTCACATTTACATATTTCTCAAATTTATAAACTCGTTTTCCAATTCGTAAACTTGAAATTTTGGAATTATAACCATTAGCTGATTTCCGCATTAAATCAAATATAATTGGGTATAATATGAAAAAAGCACAACTACTTCCACTTACTAGGAATAACATTTACCTTTTAGTTTAATTAATAAACTGAGTTTTAAATATGCTTACTAAATTCATAAACTTCGGTAAAACAACAATATAAATTATTTGCAAAGGAACTAGACTAATACAATTCCAACCTGGCGAGTAGCAACTTATAACAAGACACTTCGTTTGATGCTTTTACTTGTTGCTAGAAATCAGGCTCGCAGAAAATGCTGTTTACTAGTTAAATTTAGTAGGAATAACACGATCTGTGACGTAGCCTATAGTATACCCAATTCTTCTTAAGATTTATGATCGTTTGATAAATATCAGTAAAAATATATCAGTTGATAATTTAGTCTTAAATAGCACTGGAATATGCTTTATGCTTGAAGCAGACGACTTTTTTTTTAAACATTTGCAGCAAATAGTGTTTAAAAATTTTTCCTTTGACTATTATTTATCCGAGATATTTTGTAGTTGCAGATGAAATTCTAATTATGCAGTTTAGGTTTTCTTTTGTCCAATAAACTTAGCTTTTAGTTGCAAAAGTGTATTTTGTTTTTCGAAATAATTTAACAGGCCGACTTTTTTTAGTTTCTAACTAAATATGAAAATATCATTTATTCTCCACTGTATTTCCGTATTGAATGGAAAATATTATTTAGCTAATAAAAAGACAAAGCTACTATAGGTAAGTTTTTTGTTTATCTCATAGTTTGTAATGTTTTTCCTCAGCTAACATTATTATCTTTTACTTAAATTAAGAACTATAATTTTTATCAACTTTTTTTGAAAAGTGTGTAATCTAGGTCAAACTTCTTTAGTCGCTTTGACTCACTGAAAGGGAATTTTGACCAATGGGAATTAAAGCAGTTATTGAAACCTGTGCAACAATAAATAAATGTGGAAAGAAATGTTACAGACAATAATTGTGACTAAAATATTGAATATAATCATTTATTTAAATATTGAACAGATATTGAAATATTGAATGCTCATTTAATGATAAAAATATACCAAATCTGATATTTTTAAATGAAATTTGTTTGAATTACTAAACCGAATTATCTGAAGACAATTATATTACATATCTAATTCTATCATCTATTTATCAAAGTTTTCTTTATTTTTCCTTAATATAATGCCAATGTTTTTATTCTATTTTACCTGCATAGATAGAGGTGGATAGGGTTACCTGCAAATTACTTAATTTCTGACTTTCTAATATCAAAGGTTGTTTAATTGGCAGTTTGTAAAAAACTATAAAAAGCACATTCAAGTAAGAAGTACAATTAGGGTGACCTTTACGGGCGACATTATCGATCTTTAGTATATTTATCTAAGTACACAAAGAATTCAACTTTTTTCTTGAAAAGAGCTTGAAAAAAAAAATAGATGAAACGATATCAGACACACAGAGAAAGAAAATCTGGAAGAATCACCGTACTGTATAGTAATAATATTTCTGGTTAAAAAACAACAACAACATACTAGTGGTTAATACAATCTAAATACATGATATTTTAACCATTCATTTGATAATTTTTAGCCTCACATGGCAATGATGTACCTAAAATTCTGTTTTTCAAAATTATAGTTTTTATTACCTCATATACAGTTAAAAATACATAATTAAAAACAAATTTAATCAAATATATGGTTTTCATGCATTGCTCTAAGGCAGGGGTTGCCAAACTTTTTTGATCATCGACCCCTACATAATTTTTCGAAATCTCCATCGACCCCCATAAAAGTAATTTTCTGTTAATTAAAATAAAACTCTATTAGATACTGTGTTTATACATTTATTTTATGATTTTGAACATTTATTAAAGTAATAGTACATAGTGTAACAATAGTTTTATGAAAAATATATTAATGTTGAAATATAAATACCTTAATATTTATGAAATAATAAGTAATAATAAGTAAATAGAAATAATAAGTAAAGTAACTGCGGATTTATTGCTTCTTAATCAATGACATGGGTTTGCCTGGTGTTTTTTTTCTGCAAGGTTCGTTATATTGGGTTCAAAATTGGTCAATTTTAATCTTAAATCCCCTCGAAACTCCACATTTAATTTGTTTCTGTTCTTAGTTAAGATTGGATTTACGTGACTGAAACCGGCTTCAGCCATATAGGAAGTTGGAAATGCTATCATAAATGGCTGAGCTACTTCGTAAAGTCTTACATATTTTTGCATTATATTTATATTTGTCCAAAATTTGCTTATTGTTAAATTTTTAAAAAGCGTCTTTGCTTCAAATCCCCATAATAATTCAGCAAGCTCATCTTGCAGGTTGATGTCCACGTTTTCAAATTGAGCAGAAAATGGCACAATAATCCAATCAGGGATGTCAATGTTTTCCAAATCAACAAAACGCAGTTTAAAATCGTCGCTCAATTTTTGAAGATGACCTGTATATATTTCCAAGTCTTCTATTATTTCTAATTGTCACATATCTGAAAAATACTAATAATCCTTCGACCAATCTACCCTTCCGGTTCGGATCGACCCTCATTCGACCCTCTGGCGCAGATCGACCCCCGCTTATGTTAAATAGACCCCTGGGGGTCTATATAGACCACTTTGGCGACCTCTGCTCTAAGGTATCATGATAAGATTACCAAATTTTACTACATTTAATAAATTTAATGATATATTAAAAAACCACACTTTATTGTTAATTTTACAAAAGTCATTATTGAAATGCATAGGCAAAAAATACCGAGTTTTTTGGTGTTCCCATAGTGACAGAAGCAAGGTAAATTTTACCAAATTCTGGTTCAATGCTATTTTTTTTAAATCTTGGTGTATTATTTCTCATTGAAAGCAAATGTCATATAGCCAGACACAAGATGTGATATTTCTTATTACCATTCTACAATTTGACGCTCATTAGCTAAATCATAGTTTCCCAGCTTGTGGACAATATCGCACAGTCCCTCAATGTGCGTGGAAAACTTTTAGAGGCTCAAGAATGATTATTTGTATTTAAGGGGTAATAAAAATTTCTAGAGGGTCGTTGAGGAACTTCAGATAAAGTTGATTCTGCATAAAAAATCATAATTTTTCTTTGTTTCGCGTCGAAGAATTATTTTGCATTTCTAACTCAACATACCATTTTAAATAGAAATGTTTATTTCCATTTTTCACACAAGGGACGATTGCCATTTCTCATAAAAAACTTCAAATCGAAATATGAATTTACTATAAATTGTATTATTTTATAAAATTCAAATTTAAGTCAAGAGTCATTCTGTATCTGGGCAGGAGTGCATGAGCAATGAATGGAAAAGAAACAGGCAAACAGGAATAGGTTGGGGTTAATTTTTGTATTAATTGTTGGGGCTAATTTTGCAAACCAGAGGAGTAATATAAGGATAAGCTTGAAGCAGCGTTATGCATCTTGCTACCACTTAATCTGTTTTATTCACAAAGGAAAGTATATCAAGCAATCCGGCAAAGAAAATATTAATCTGCATTTTACGGTAATTTGTCTCTTGCGTAACGCTTTCGTAATTTCTCTTATTGTTGCTTATGCTTTCATTATCTGAACTTATAATAAGTTATGCGATGCATCTAACTTTGATTACTGTAATTGCATGCCGACCGGCCTGTTTAGGGGTTAGGGAACTGCCCTTGAATCAGAAAGGTTCATGGCATGGATGTTCTTTCCTTCTCTGTACTATCTGTCCTTACTGTGGGAGCAACGTTGGCCCACCTAATATGATGCCCCTGAAAGAGAGGCCATCAAATCTGCCCTGTAAATGCCTGAATTGATGAAAAATTTTAACACAGGTGAGCATTGGGAAAAAAAAACTGTAATTGTATTAAAAAAAAACAAATAGGATTTGTTCAAAAAAATTCCTTTTGAGCTTTCTGTTTCTTAATTTTTTTTGAGGATCAAAGGAATTTCCCCTATATGTATTTTAATATTTGTCTCTTACCTGATATTAAGTACCTAACCCTTTTTATTGTCGCTCTGTAATGTAAATGTAAATTTTAAAAACTTAAAACAGTTAATAATTAAAAATTTTGACCCGTGTGACCTCTCATGATTCCAAATCAGCAGCAGAATTGTTATTTATAACTTATTTATAATTGGGGTGCACCGTTATAATAGCAAATTCAATCATATGCACAGTTTAGTTGCGCACATAAAAAATAAAAAAAAAGTTGCTGTGAACAAAATAGTTTAAAAAAGCATCATAAAAGGAAACTTAAATTATTCAATAATAATTATTTTCAATTGATAATCATTTTTCAATTAACTATCAATTGATAATCATTTTTGGTGCATGATTACGAATGTAATGGTTGTAATGTCATACAATATAACATGCTTAATGGTTAATAGGTTGCTTTTATAATAGCAAAATATTTAATTATTTTATGATTGTCCTACTCATTGTAAACTAGTAATTATGGAAAATGTGCTAGAAATTTTACTTAAAAACAATTTGTATCAAATGAATAAAGTAAACTCCTTGGCATCGCACAACGTAACAGATTATTATGCTCTTCTACCTTCACTACTGATGTAGTAAATGTATATTGAATGCGCATCTAGAGGGCAGCACGAAAGATCCAATTTGAACTTCTCAACTTAGATTTTTTTTTTTCAATAAAAAAGAAGAAAAAGAAAAACAGCTTGAATATTTCTTTTTTATATTGATTGTTTTATATACTTGTAGAAATTTTTTTGTGCAGAAATATTTTATATTATGAAGGAAATATGAACATAATTCATATAATAAGTAAAATATGTTTTTAAGTTAATAGATGGCAGCACTAAATTTTAAAAAGGAAATGTTTTACGTTATAAAATTTTTTAAAACTAATTTTTGACGTTATTGCAACAACTTGACCCTTCTTAGGTGTAAGAGGTTGAAGTTTTTTTTATTCATTTGATAAGCGGTTGAGCTTCAGTTAAAGGCGTTGTATCTAATATGTAATATTAACAGTGCATTGCTGGTGCGCATTTTTGTAACCTAATACTAAATATTTACTGGGTACGAGATACCTGTGCATATTTTTTCAACGTCTTTGATAATCATACGAGGTAAAAATGCTTATAGTCATCCATGTTTTGATTTTTTAACGTCAATAAAATAAACAACTTGTGGATAGACGCAGGAAATCATTGATGGTGAAAGCTACCTATTTTACTAACTGAAGCAAGATCACAGTTGAGCGTCCCTCTTTCTTTATCCTTTATGTACATAACATATTTTCTTAATCCTTCATTACATAACAGATTTTCTTAATCCTTTATTACATAACATATTTTCTTTATCCTTTATGTACATAACATATTTTCTTAATCCTTTATTACATAACATATTTTCTTAATCATTTATTACATAACATATTTTCTTTATCCTTTATGTACATAACATATTTTCTTTATCCTTTATGTACATAACATATTTTCTTAATCCTTTATTACATAACATATTTTCTTAACTAACAGCATTTAAATAATATATTTCAAATATAATATATTTCTTTTGAATTTATATGAAATATTTTTAGATTTTATGCACAAAACATAATTTTTGATGTTTACATTTCAGAATTGAACTAGCTGAATACCCTTTTTTTTTTTTTTTTTTTTTTTTGCACTTGGTGAAAACAACATAAATAATCAATAACTCGGTATTAATCGACTCTACGAAATCATACATGATATTGAATGACGTGTAAAGAAACAATTAATAAAACTAAAATAATTCCAGCTTTTTATTTACTTATTATTATTTGTTTTCCTTCCTGATGGCTTTACATTTTTAGATGATTTTGAGATAAACACTTCCTTTGAAGTTCATCTCATCAAAATAAAGATTCACTATATTCAGTATCACTTGACATTGCTCAAGGCTAATTGATGATAGTAAAAACCTTACCCCCATCTAGTAGTTTTCACCAGTATTTACCCCAGTGTTTCCCAACCTTTTTTGTGCCATGTTACTTAAGCCTTTCTAAAATTCTTATGCCCCCCTATGTGACATATACATAATTTTTAATATTAAAAAATTGAATTATTCACTTAAGAAACTTAAGTGATAGGTTTTAGGAAGAAATCACTAGGAAATTGTGAACGAAATACAGTAAGTAAATTTTCAAAACATATAATGAAAAACTAAAATTCAAATTCGAAATAATTTTAATAAATATTTTTCTATAATAATTTAATATTTTAACTCATTGAGATCCTTGCGCTTGATGCTTTGCTGCTCAGAGATTTTATGTTAGGTTCCAATTTGGTTAGCTTCAGTCTCAAATTTCCCCGTTGTGTTATATCCAGACGATTTCTTCTTTTTTTTTTTACCAGTAAATCATTTACAGCACTAAATCCACATTCAGCTAAATATGAAGATGGAAACGGTTACATTATTTTTCGTGCTTATTTGGTTGAATTTGGGTATTTGATTTCCTCACAAAGCCATGCTATCACTCCTTTTATATTAAATAAAGTTTTAACTGACTCATCATTTTGTATTTCTGCGAGTTCTTTTTGACACTGCATATTTGATATATCAGACAAACCCACTAACATTGGCTGCATCATCCATGTTGGAAAAACAATTTGTTTTAAATAAGAAAATCTTACTTGTAAATCAGACCATAGAGTTTTCAGATGATCTACAATAACGAGTAAAGCGGTATCATTTACTTCACATTTTTGGAGCCAATGAAACTGTTCAACTGTTTGTTGCTCATATATTTCTGATATAACTCAATAAGGGTAATGAAACCAAATATCTTTTCTTTTTCAAGAACAAGAGTTTTATTTATTCCTTGAAGTTGCTTATTTAATATATTTAGTTTTTCAAAGATATCGGCTAAATAACTCACAAATGCTTTACCATCGACTGTTAACAAATACTTCATTTCAGGTTTGTCGGTTTTAAAATCGCTAAGTCACATAATATTTATTGGCAGCAATTATTTAAGAATTTGCTTTTTTCTTTCAATTTTGACAACGAAATCTAGCACTGCCTTTAAATGGCCCGGAGCAAAAGGCTTAAACTCGTGTTGAGTCCATTTTCGAATTGCCCCCCTTAACAATCAAATTGCCCCCAGGGGGGCGTGGGCCCCACGTTAGGAAACACTGATTTACCCCTTTCGGGACATCAAAAGATTTATTATCACGATACCTATACTTGGTGTCTTAGTACCTATTAAAACAGCACGAATTGCCACAGTACCGGTATTACCTGTGACCTAAAATTAATTAAGTATAATTAGCGTCAATAATATATGATGGTGATTTTTAATGGTTCTAGTATGTTCTCTCTCCATTAACTCACTTTTGAATTCAATTATTGTTGATTTTAAGTTATTCAGTTTTCTAGAAACACGCTTCAAAAGCGTAACTCAATAAACAAAACAAACATGCTTTGAGGTAATTGTAGGGATACTACAATTACCTGGCGTCGTCAATTATTGAGCTTACCTGACAAAACGAATAAAATGTAATTGAGTATTAAAGAAAACAAAAGAAACACTTTTTTATCATACAAAGTTGATATTATCTTTTAAATATTTGCAAAAACAGAGTCGTTTACAGTTTAATTAAAAGCATTGGCTAGTGCTAGACCAACGAAAAAAATTAATTTTTCTATTAAAGTGTTTCCGCTGTTTGCATCTTGTTATGTCACTAACTACGATAATTAAGTCACGAGGCAAAGGAAATGTCATTTTATTATGTCTACGTTATTTATAGTGTGTATTAAACCGTAAATATTGTTTAAGTTCAAAAACGTATTTAAAAGAAAAATTCCGAAATAATAAATAGATAACGTTTTGTTCAAAGGTAATTTAACCTGAATTATTAGTCAAACCTACCTTAAAGGAATGTTTATTTAAAATAACATGAATTTCTTTAAAAATGAATTTTTTGCCTCAACAAATTCATAAAAAATACTTTTGACAAAATGAAATAAAAAGTTTTTTTTTACCGTTTATTAGACAGTCTGTTTTTAATATTAAAATAAAGCCTAATGCTACTTTCACGCTTTTTAAAATTTATACATCAAGGTTTTACTCCATTTACAAAATATTGCAATAAAAAAATTAGTTTTACGAAAAAAATATTTCAAAATCGCGCCCGTTTTATATTAAAAAAAAAACTTAAATAATTATATAAAACATAAAACAACAAATACAAAAACAATAAACGTGCTATGTTATAAAAATTTTTTCAGTTGGATCGATATTTGATGTTTTTTTTTATTTAATTATTTTTGAGATTTGCTTATAGGTGGTGAAAAAAGTGCATGACAGATACAGAATGAAGCATTCTAGTAAGTGTGATAAAAAGACTTATGTTCTTAAATTTAGTACAAGATGCGTTGCATTAAAATAAGCAACCGGTTTATTTTTGCTTCACCTATATGATTTTATTCAGAATTCACTCTATATATAAATCTTTCATTGATAAACGACAGTACGATGTTTATGTCATTGTAAACTTAAAATCATTTAAAAAGTGTTGGTGACGTTTTTGAGAGGATTCAATAAATAGTGAATGAAAATGATAAGTTTTAGTTGTGGATAGAGAAAAAAAAAACTGTTTCATTCTTTAGGAAGTAAACACCTACGACTTAATTAAAATCTTTTAAATTCACTCAAAATATTACAAATGTTGCATATTTTATCCTTTCTGCGATCATTTGTGTTGTGTAAGTTCTTTTCATCCGTTCTCACACTCGAACAATAAGCTTTGGATCAGCAAAAATGGTATCAACTCAAATTATCTAACTAAAATACTATTGATGTTATAGTGAATAGGTATATTTCTTCATACTTTATTTCATTCCAAATCATTTTTACTCTTACAATGACACAGTTATAGAAATATTATCCGCCGAAAGGAAAATACAAACAAGTGAAACATATAAAATTTCCCGTTATCATTAAAAAAAGAAAAAAAAATTAGTGAACAAGTAATAAATTAATAATTTATTATGTATTTCACAGATTTGTTTACAGATTTTGCACGAATTATTCATTCAATAATGATAATACATTACAAGTCAATCATATCCTCCGTTTTATCAAAACATTATATTTAATTGGAAAAACCTCGGAAAATAGAAAGCAAATGCAACAAATGGTCAAAAGGTGACAGCAAAATGAAACAATTAACCGCAACACTGCACTTAAATCACCCTCCTCCGTATCTTTATCAAATCTTGCCAACAGGAAAATTGAATGACATAAAGAAACAATTACAATATTACTATCTAGGTCAGATATGCCTGCCACGCTTTTTTATTATTTTCGCCAACAAGAGCACTTATTTGATGCCAACAGCCAGAGACAAAATTGAAAACTTTTGTTTAACATATAATGCACATTAAGCCGTTGCTATTAAACTGGCAGAATAGATACACTAGGTACCAGGTCGGCTTTTAACCAAAGGTCTTTTTTGTGAAGAGTAGGCCAACGCCTATTACCAACTTTTACTTAGGTATATTTCTTTATATGGAGAAATCCTTTGTCAAAAAGGAAAAGTAACAATGATTTCGTGTTTAAACAAAGAGCATTTAGCGGCCTTTTAACAAAAGAACTCCTTCGTTGTCATGGTAACGCGTTGACAAGTTGCCAATTAGAGCAGTGCTTGTGGCAAAAAGGAGATATCTGTCGTATACTTGCGCCCGGCATTGTGGAAGGTAGTTCTGTGCCACGCCTTCTATTGTCGGGGTCGAGGTCGGACCCATTAGGACCGAAACATTTTATTCCTGTTGTTTGTGTGTTCTTTTGGAAGAGCTATTGTGTCTAATGGTTTTTACACCCACATGTGAGAATTCACTCACTTAATGAAGTTACAATTTACGAACTGTGAATTGTTTTTTGAAATAATATGAAATTTAAAATGTGGATGAAGAATGCACTTTCACGTAATTCGCGATCGCAACGAACTATAGGGGGCGTTGTTGTATGAGACGCATACCTGCGATTTCTATATGAACCGTCATTCAGTTACTCTGGAGACGTCGTTAATGTAGCGTGTAGCATTGCAACGTTCCTTCTTTAATGTGGCTTATTAAATTTAAAAAAGAAAAATGCTTGATCTTCTTTCTTGTACAACCGAAAACAAAATGGTATCTCTTTTTATTAGAGAAGGAATATCCAAAACACATCGGAAAAATATTTGTACATTAACAGAAAAAAATATGTATATTCTTATAAGAGTTAAAACCTAATGCCCGAGAAATAGTATTACTAAATTTAATGATATAACATGAAAGGCCCATTTAAACTTTACATTCTATAGTTTTAAGAATCATATTACTTCAAAAATTAAAATGAACAAAAAGTATACATAAGCCTCATAATTTTATGAAATTTAATTTTGTAAACAACGTTTTTTGACAACAATTTTTATCAAAAAATTTCAAGTTTCAATAAAAATCATTATTTAGAAACTAAGAAACGTAAAATAAAGAATGCTGACGAAACAAAAACAAAAAAAAAATTCTTTTTTGTCGCCATTTTTAGTGCTACGAATATTCGTCTTTGGGATTTGCCAAAAACAAAACAAGATGCAATTTTATTTTTTCAGGAGGGAAATATTTTACCGAAAAAACGAAAATGTACCAATTCCCACAACATAAAACTTTATCTTGGTAAACGTACGTTTTGGAAATGTTATTTCATTTGGAATCTTATTTATCAGAGTTCATATGGCGATATGATTGTTTTGAATCTATGCTAAACTCTATATCGGCTCATTTTCCACCGAAATCCGATTAACTATTTTGATTTTAAATAAAGTGTTTTATTTTATGAATTGTCGCAAAAATTTTAAGTGTAGATTGGCGGCACTTAAAAACCGCCAAATCTGTAGCGGCGGTGGCGTTAATACGTAAGTACCGAATTTTTATTCCATACTTTTCTGAATCATATTACTTCAAACATTGGAATATACAAGAAGTATACATAAACACATAATGTTATACCATTTAATTTTTCAAAAAAAGTATTTTGAGAACAATTTTTATCAAAAAATTATAAACTAAAAAACGGAAAATAAAGAATTCTTAGGATAAAAAAAAGATTTTAAGAATTCTTTACATTGAAATAAAAACTTTCATATTGTTTCTTTTTTTATTATTCTTATAGTTCTTAATCAGACGTAAAAAACCATTCTGTAGAGAACCATCATCAAATGAAAAAAAAATATTTACAAGCAAATTTTTTATTGTAAAAATCATTGCACTTACCTGATTTATGATTCCCGGAGAATTCCAAAATGATAAGTTCCTTGTTTGAAAACTTTATTCTCAAATAATAGATACATAGTTTATACCTTCATTACTTTTAGATAACATACTACACAGCAAAATTTTATAATTGATATGAATTTGAATATGTAGCTAAAAACAGAATAGCTGAATTCTAGTTGAACTTATTCTTTCAAAATTAAAAAAAACTTACCAAGAAAACGATTTAAATTAATTAAGAATCAGCACAAATGGCACTATTTCAAGTAACTTGGATAATTTTTTATTGTTGTTTTCCGAATTATATGGATACAGAAATATATACTATTCTATAACGAAGAAGAATATGCTATAACTATTACAATTCTGTATGTTCTGAATTCATATTTATTCACTGGAATGACGAAAGCAATGTTGACTTCACTTTAATTCGTAATGAATTGAAGACAGAAGAAATGCATTTTACCTTAATACACACATCTGTAACAGTATCCGAAATCGGAAGTCATCAGTTGCAAGTTTGTTGATAATAGAAATTAAAAATTATTGAGGAATTTTTCTTCAAATGTTTGGCGTGTTCTGTTCCTGAAAGATTTACTAATATTCTGGAGATTTTTTTCAAGTTCTTCGGCCTTTTCCTTAGGGAAATTTTGTTTCTTATTTGCTGCTAAAAAATGGCGTCTGATTCAGTCAATGACTTTGATGGAACTAAATGAAAACGTGATAAATTAATGTCCGATATTTACAGGCTCCCGCTAGACGGCGTACTCGAGCGTTGCGATCGCGAATTGTTTTTCTATAAATATTTTTTTAGTTTGTTTTGATACACATATAATTTAATAGGGTAGTATTTTTTATTTTCAAATTTAGTGGATAACAATTGTAAAAAATGAGTGAAAACAATCCCACGGACAATGCGACGGATTTAAGGTTATGTCAAGGTACGTCTCTTGTGAATATCAATTGATTGTTAGGTTTTCTCTTTTGAAATTACATTATGACGCATTCACATACATTATTAATACAAATACATTTTCCAGGGCGAGACGATGAGGCAACCACAAGCACTTCCACTGGTTCAAGAGGTCCACGAGGGAAAAATGCACAATATTACCGTGATTACAGAGCACGGAAGCGAGCGGAGCAGGAAAAGAGTCGTTGAACAGAACTAGTGATCCTTCTACGACTGCTGATTCTTCTACAATTAACGTCGCAGGTTGCGAAGTTTAACTTCTTCCGCGCGGAAGTACTCCACGCACTATTTTTTTTTTTTAATTTTATAACCGTCGTTGAACAGCCGACTCAATTTTATGGGTTTACGACTACTTATGTTCAACTCCGCAGCCTGGTAATTTTGAACCCAATCCAAAAAACAAGGGAACTCCTGAATCAAGTATTGAGAGAAATCTGCCTCCGTGGAGAACTTTTTGATGGAACTAATCTGCATTTGCGTTACATGGAGAGGAAGACCACGAGAACCTCTCACTGTTAGCCTGACGGTAAAGGTACCCTAACCCATGATCCATCTACCACTGAGGATATATCACGTCAGCAGTGTGCTCGCTGCAAGCCGGATGCGGATTCGTATCGACCAGCCATTGCTGGGATTCGAATCTGATTCACCTCATTGGAGGGCGAACGCTCTATCCCCTGAGCCATCGCGGCTCTTATTTTTGGTTTCTCTAAGATCATAAAAATCGAACACTATGAGGATGGAAGGCTTAACACTTATTTTTTTTCGAGGGGGGAGGGTGATAGCATGAGGCCCATGTACTCTATATCTGTGATTTTAGAACTAAAAAATATTAAAAAAGACGATAAATGAAAATAAAAGGAAGCACCACATGAATGCGAAAAGCCTTAAGCAAATTCACAAATATTTATCTTCAGAAATGGCTTATCACATTAAATTTGAAATATTTAATATTCAGAGCACGTGGAGGGAAACAATTTAAAAAAAAAAATATATAGTGCGTGAAGTCCCTCCGCGCGGAAGAAGTTAAACTTCGCAACCTGCGACGTTAATTGTAGAAGAATCAGCAGTCGTAGAAGGATCACTAGTTCTATTCAATGACTCTTTTTCCTGCTCCGCTCGCTTCCGTTCTCTGTAATCACGGTAATAATGTGCATTTTTCCCTCGTGGACCTCTTGTGGTTGCCTCATCGTCTCGCCCGGGAAAATGTATTAATAATGTATGTGAATGCGTCATAATGTAATTTCAGAAGAGAAAACCTAACAATTGATATTCACAAGAGACGTACCTTGACATAACCTTAAATCCGTCGCATTGTCCATGGGATTGTTTTCACTCATTTTTTACAATTGTTATCCACTAAATTTGAAAATAAAAAATACTACCCTATTAAATTATATGTGTATCAAAACAGACTAAAAAAATATTTATAGAAAAACAATACTTTTATTATTTTTATGCTAGTGAGAACCAAAACAATATGGAAATGAATGAGGGAAAACTGGATCCTACCACGTGATTTCCCGACCAATAAAAATGTAGCGTTAAACGTTTAACGCAACCTTGTTGGCATAAGAAGTATAACTTCAAAAGCCCCTACCAGTTGTGAAGTATAACGTACGAATATGGCGTCGATTTCAGAATCCAAGTCGGCAAAACTCGTGGTTAAGGTTAAAGCTAGGCTTTGAATACAATTAAAGGCCTGGTTTCTTAGGACAGGACGCCGTCAGCTGGAAATCAGCGCTAACCTATGATTGGTCCATTTGTGAGTTTGATAGTATACGTCATCGAACCCTCATCTTGAACTACAATTGCCGTCCAACTCAACTGCAGTTGGATTACAACGTAACGTTAACCACAGAAGCAATGGCGGACAACATCCAACAGCACATTGAAATCAGCCAAGATTTTGATTTTGACATTGCTTCTTCATTAAACATAGCACTCTTCATTTAGCTCAGCTATAATGTGTTTTTTCTTGAACAAAGTCATTATTTGGTCTCTAAAACACTGGTCGACAATAACAAAATCAATACAAATTCAAAATAAATATTTGTTTACGTTATTAACGCATGCGCAATGAGAGATAATGTCTGCGTTGGGCCGACTGCTCACGCTGAGCTAACAAAAAAGTATTTTTTTTGCCGTCAGCTCTATGTCAACTTTCCGCTGACGCCCAGATAAGGCGCTTGTCCTAAGAAACCAGACCTTAAGGTAAAACGGTGGACGAAAGGTTACGAATTGAGTTCATGCTTTAAGAGAAATACTACAAGTTCAACGTAAATGTAGAATTTCTCATGAAGTATCGATATGTTATCAAAAGTACCTTCTTGTTGCAAATAAATATCATATATTTTGAACTGATCAATCTATTTTAAAATCATAATGGCTCATTTATAAACCCACTACGCATGATCAAAGTGTAACAAACTGGAGCTAATGTAAAACAAACTCCTCACGAATGTCATATTACTTAACGTGTAATACTGTTGAATATCTGCTAGATATTTGAAGATTAATTATGTGGTCTTCTGTTGGACATTTGCTTTTTGTAGTTAGAAGATAACAAAAGTATATGTAGGATCTTTCATGACGTATCATGACTCATCAAAGCAGCTTTCGTACCGACTGTCCGACTCTAATTATTGCAACCGAATGCAACAGTACAAATTTAAACTGTGACTTAAAAATGAGTTTTAAAATAATAACGGCTTACTTTTAAACCAGCTACGCACGTCTTAAATTGCTAACTATACCAATTATGTTAAATCTACTGCTCACGAATCATTCAGTGTCTAAAATGGGGACTTTTAATTCTGTTGCTACATCCTGTCATTGAATTTTTGTAGCTGTCATGAATAATGTAAATGTAAGATCTCCCATGATGCATCATGATTCTAACTAAACAACTTTTGTACAGACCAGATTTGTTGCCATTGAATGTCAAAGCATGAATTTTAAGCAAAATGGAGCATGAATTTCAATCAAAATGCGCACTTTCAACTCAAAATGGTACTCTTTATTACCTATGCTTAAAAGAAATAGCTAGATCAATGATGTTAAGCATACGAATTACATGTTACCAGATGAGTTTGACTGTTGAATGTCGGCTTGACATTCAGACGTTAATAAGAATAGTATTCTGTTGCAACGTCGGATCGTTTAATTTTAGTTGATAAGGAATAAGTAGTGCAAATGCTGGATCTCCCATAATGCATTATGATTATATTAAAATACTTTTGGCACCAAGATGTTGCAAGTGAATGGTGCATCACAAATTTCAACTTTGATTAAAAAAGTGTCTTAAAATAAAAACGGCTCACTTCTAAACCAAAGTAGGAACTAACTAGGGAAGGGAATTTTTTTTTTGTAATGGCGGGCACTTGGGATGTATTGTCCCATTGGCCAGGAGTGCCAGAACTGCTATTCTCTTCTCGTTACCCAGTAGGCACCTGTGGCGAAGCCATGGCGGTGGAGTAGAGTTGCCATGTCACATAACCCCAAACCTATTTATAGGGCTGGTCTCATTCACACAATCACACACATAGGAGAAAGGACATAGAACACAGAGAGAAAGAAACATTCATGCCCTGAGCGGGATTCGAATTCGCAACCATCGGCTCCACTGTCAGGCACGCTAACCACTCGGCCACCTGGTCGGCACTAGGGAAATCAATGTTGTTAATACACGAATCATGCGTAATTGTTTTGAAGATACGGATCGTATTCTGTTGCAAAATCATATCACAGGATATTCGTAGTTCTGGCTTACCCCCTGAAATGCATCGCAATTTTACTAAAATACATTTCCGACATAAGCTGTTACAGCTAAATACGGCCTTTAAGCATTATTGCATCGTTCTCACAAATTTGATTCAAATAATGTGATTAGAAGTTTTAATTTTTTAAAAATTTCTTTTTCATGAATACTATATTAAAGTGGGTGATTTTGTCCATCAGGAGGTGATTTTGTCTATCAGGAGGTGAGTTTGGATGAGCGGTATGCTAAGAATGGTAAAAGAATTTCTTAAGTAGAATGATTATTTAAGCAATCTTGCGAATATTTTGGTAGATAGCAGTGATAGTTCAAAACCTAGAAATCGAGGATAAGCGTTTGTAAATATTTGGACGTGTGCAGCAGTTTTATTATTGTATGAGATTTTTAGTGATTTTTGAGTCACTAATAAATGGTCAATACAAATGGTCATTTTCAATGTTCTTTACAATGATATAAAAAGGACAGAAAATGGCGTTCCTTGGTATGTCTTTTATCGCCAATATTTCTTACTTAAGACGAACTTTCCGTGTATGTCTTC
Organism: Parasteatoda tepidariorum; assembly: GCF_043381705.1. Taxonomy (NCBI): domain Eukaryota; kingdom Metazoa; phylum Arthropoda; class Arachnida; order Araneae; family Theridiidae; genus Parasteatoda; species Parasteatoda tepidariorum. The sequence continues at coordinate 53,384,753 of NC_092209.1, read as the reverse complement.
CATTAACTCCCAAATTTCCTTTATCCTAAAAAGATCTTCATAATTCACATAAATAACGATATTAATACATAAAAATTAAGTTTTTTTTACCAACCTATCACTTGTAGTAAAAATGATGACATCATAACCTTCGATGCATACTTTCAAATACTTTCACAACTAAGTCATCTTGGACAGAAAAATCGCATAATTCACACTAGTTTATTATTTTTAATAAACAAGGAAGATCCACTAAGTACTAAGAGTTAAAATAATATTTATCTGTTAATTATTTACTTAGCATTTACTGACATCGCCTGAAATTTTTTATACTTTGTTAGCATTTTTCTCTGTTATTATTTTTTAATTATGATTTTGAATATTTTTTGAAATTAAGGCTATAAGTTCTGTTCCTTTATTAAATTATGAAGTAGTCAATTAAAAATGTATCGATTAAAATTCGATTTCTCAGGAACTATTCGACCGATTTCATTCAAATTTTGTATTATGCCATAAAAAATTGAATTCTTTAAAATTATGTAAAAAATTGCATACCTTACAATTTAAAAGTTTTTCGACTCTTATTAAATAAAATAATAAAAATTAATAAATATTTATTAAAAGTTACTTTTTACATGGTATTATCTTTAAATAAACGAAACTGTGCTCAAATTTTTTTTAAAATTTATCTAACACTAGATAGACTGAAATACCTATATTGCCCAAAAGCAGTCAAATTGACTGCATTGTGGAAGAATAACTAATATATAAAGAAATTTGTTTAAAATTAATTTTTGATATTATTTTCAGTTATGTAACAAGTTATTAGTAAATATCGGCAATAAAAATAATTGTAACAGTCACAAAATTCTAAGAAATTGCGTCATCATTGTTTTTCTAATTGAATTTAAAAAGCAGTCAAAATGACTTCCTTGGGCAATCTAGTGTTATTGTTTTATTAAAATTGCACCAATACTGAGCAATTTTAAAACCGATACTGTGGAAATAAGCTTCTTACATTCCCTTGAAAGGGATATATACTGGAGAAAATTAGTGGCTATTTGATTATCATGAGTCGGCTTAGAGCAATATCATCACGCCAAGTGATACTAAATACAGTTAATTTCTATTGTGATGAGATGAACTACAGAAAACGTGTTTTTCTTAACATAATAAGCTAAAACCACAGGAAAAAGTAACAGAAAATAATGAATAAAAAAAAATATTTTAGCTTTATTAATTGAAGAGTTTAGTGGAAAAACCAGGTAAGTAAGATTTTCAGAGAGGTTATAATCAGGGTAAGAAAAGTAGTGTCCGAATTATTTCATTACCGATTTATTAGAAGGAGGTACTAATAATTCCTTGTCGTATTTTATTTATCACTGCCTAATTTGGAAATGAAAATCATGGAAGCACACTAAAAAATAATGTGGATAAGTTATTTTCATATTTAAGTGAAAGCAAAAACAATGCTGTTGTATTAAATTGTATTAAATATACCCCTACTGAGGAAACACCTTTGTTATTTTCCCTGATTCATAAATACCCTTGAAAATGTCACTTACCTGGTTTTTCCACTAAGCATTTCAATTGATCGGAATATACTTTACAGTTTTGCGCATGATTTCTTAGAATTTTTCAGTACAGAGTAATTGATTTTTTCTGTTCAATTTGTACTAAGAACGGGTATTTAGCTAGTAACAATAATAATAATTAAAAAATATATATACTTTTCATTATTTCCTGCTTTAATTACAATTTTCAAAGTATTTTAGCAAAGATTTTTGAATATCTTATATCCATATTCAATCTCAGAGTTATTATTGTCCAGTAAGTTTCCTTCAAATTAGGCAGTAACAAGTTCCTTCACAGTCTACTGATTTAGGCAGCTCAAAGAGCGTTTGCTTTTCTTGAAAGTTCTGGAAATTCCAATATATAATCTTTTAAGTTCTTGTTAATTCTTTTCAACTAAGTTCTGGAATTCGTATGATTTGTCCAGGTTAGAATTTTTTTATGTATGCAGTATACTCGAGTGATATAGATATATCAGGAATTGATATATCAGGAATTATTATAGATAAATCATGCAGTCAACGAATTAGTCTGTTTAGTGTTTAATTGAAAACGAAATAATGAAACACTAAAACGACCAAACACTAAACCACACAAAGAACACGAAATTGAGCGCAAAAATACATTTAATAGATCAGCATTTTGAGAATTACACCTACAATTATTCCAGTTTATTATCTCAGCATAATTATACCCATATGTAGTTAAAAATGGAAAAAATAATTGGTTCTATTTTAATTTAATTTATGTATTTAAATATTACTAATTTCTTAAAAATAAAAACCTAGTGTTCCACGTCAAAATTTACTACCATCACACTTCTGTTAATGTATTTCTTTGACTATATTATCTAGCAAATATTTGGCACTTGGAATTGCTCCATTTATCGATGCGTTTCTCTAGAGGAAATTGTTGAGGACCCTTATACAGTGCATATATGCATAATGGGTTTTAGGATGAATTTATTTTAAATCAAATTTAAGTCAGTTATGAAAGTTATTAAATTTTTTGGGGAAAATAATAGAAATGAGATGCTAAGATGCAAAATGAGCATTTGCATATTTGTTTTAAGTGGTTTTAGACAATCTTGAGAAGAATTTATTTCATATTAGCAATACCGCTACAGCATTGCATTAAGAAATCTTCGCATAAAAAAAAAAATCGTCTGCTGAAGTATCGCTTCCTTCATTTTAAAGCAGTATAATTATGCTATGAAAATGTATAAAAATATCTCTGAAGCTTAAATCTCCTATATATGGGTCATTCTCACGAAAACTGTCATTTTTCAGTTCATAAAATCCCAAAAAAGTAAAGTGAGTAAAAAGTTTTGAAACTTTTTATATTAATAGAAATATGTAATGGCATTATAAAGAAAGTATATATCCTATGAATATAAAAAGTTTAATTTAAATATTAAGTATAATTTATAGGATATATACTTTCTTTATAATGCCATTACATATTTCTATTAATATAAAAAGTTTCAGAGCTTTTTATACTTTTAATGTGTTACGCATTTTATGAACTGAAAAATGAC
>NC_092209.1:53369244-53380997 GCF_043381705.1 Parasteatoda tepidariorum | reverse complement strand
TTTTTTTTTTTTTTTTTTTTTTTTTTTTTTTTTTTTTTTTTTTTTTTTTTTTTTTTTTTTTTTTTGTAAGCTGTAAAACAAGCATAAAATATACTGGGGACATGAAAATGACTGTTTTTGTGAGAATGACCCATATATATTCTTCGAATGAATTTGGAGATACAATCAAGAACACAAAACTTGATCTCGTCTGCTCTACTAAAATTATACCAAAATATTTTAAAACTAAAATCGTCTGCACAAATATTTGTAAACACACTATTTTAAAACTAAAATCGTCTGCCTAAATATATTAATTTAGAGATAAAATTAGAATAAAAACTTTAGAATTTCTCTTTATTTTTTTAATTTTGGTTCCTTTTAAGTTGAGTAATTTGCATTCAGAGCATAAACAATGAGGATTTATTCGGATCAGAACAGAAATCGTGAGGTCTCGCATCGTTTGATAAACTGTTTCAAACTCAGTGAATGTGAAAGCTTTTCGTGTGTGTTTTGGTTGGTGATCATAAATAAAAATGATTATTCCTAACATGGATTAGTGATTTGAAACTTGATGAAAAATTGTTCTTTATAGTATAATAAGGCTATCAGTTATTTACATGTTCTATATTACCATTTACATAAATTTTGCGATAAATATATGAAGGTTTCGTTCGGATCATAAAATTAATTATTTCTACAATTGAGGATTGCATTAAAAATTTCTGTGAACTATTTATGATGTATTAGTAAACTTTCTAGAAATTACGTAAATGTATTAAAATTATATTTTTCATTTGTAAATTTGGTTGTTATTTGTATAAATAATTTTTTCTACAGATTATCATTTCAAATTTATTTGCAGTATAATTATATCGTTTCTTTTGTCGCATTTTATTCAGTTATGTAGCTTTTTGGGTAAATAAAAAAAGTAAAGCATTCCCGCAACAGCCTGTTGTGAGCCAGGGGGCCATGGAGATTAGAGTTTAATTATATTAAATTTGTTACTGATTTAACTTAGTATTTTGAAAAGTTAGCGAAGAAAAAAAATGGAGCTGAAAATTGTTAAAATTTTTAAATCCAGATTTCAACTAAAATTTTGAGTAATCATTGAACAAAAATGTTTTCGAGCAATAAAAACTTAGCAGTTTTCAATTAAACACGTGTGTCTTCTATTAAAATTCTTAAGCAAATTTCGAGACATTCTGTATCTTGCCTTTTCATATTTTCACAATTTCTAATTTCTTATAAGTGGGGATTCGAATCTAATTTCTTCCATCTTGATATAAATTCCTATATATTGGAAGAAGATGGAGGTATTTTTTGGATTCTAAGTGAAAAACCACAACAATTTCAGGAATCAAATACCAAATTTAAAAAAAAAAAAAAATCTCACAACATAAATTTTGCACGTTTGTATTTGTGTAAGTGAGAATTTATGTGTGTGTATGCATACCAGATTGCGGATAAACCGTATGTACTAAAAATTCAACATAAAGCTAAATGAGTACATTTGTAAACAAATTATGAAGCCAGATTTTCGATTTTTTTTAAATAAGATTTTTAACTATGAATTTTTTCAGGTGTCTTTCAGGGACATTTTTGCGTGATTTTTTTCGATATTTTGCTGCTTTGAAGCCCATCGCATTGAAACGAAATGTTCTAGAATTTTAATTTTCCTTTCCATTGTTTTTTTTTCCATTTAGTTTTTTTTTTTAATAATGAACCATCTCATTTTTCGAGACGATTATTTTTCGCTTTTTGAAAAACAAATTTGAGAAACCTACCTTTTCATCATTTTTTTTAAAATATGAGTTTTAATGGAAGCACGTTTAGGTAATTAATAAAAAAATTATTCTGTAACATAACAGAGGGATCAATGTAGCCGAGAGCATATACTTAATTGAAAATTCTAATCTCAGCCTTTTTACAGAAGCATATTTTTTACTCAACAGTAAGGACACTCTCTATATCGCTTTCTATCGTTTATATCGTTACTTTATATCGTTTTTATATCGTTAGTTTATATCGTTTTCTATTCTTTATATCGTTTTTATATCGTTAGTTTATATCGTTAGTTTATATCGTTTTCTATTCTTTATATCGTTTTTATATCGTTACTTTATATCGTTTTTATATCGTTACTTTATATCGTTTTCTGTTCTTTATATCGTTTTAATATCGTTACTTTATATCTTTTCTACTCTTTATATCGTTTTTATATCGCTTCCTATAATTTAGAAAACATTGGTCACTTTAGTGACGCGTGCAACACTTTGAGATGGATTATCATGGTTACGCCAACCATTCTTTCAGTGGTTGCTCATGAACTAATATTTTTCAAATTTAAAAAGAAGCTTTGAAAAGGATAAACTTATAAGGGTTTAGGATTATAAAAATACAATAAATTTCAAAACGAGAAAAACTTTTAAATAAAACATAATTTTTTTAAAACTAAAGACTATTTCTATTTGTTTGAATGGAACTAAACAGTATAAAATAAAATAATAATACGATTTCTGGATTACAACACTGAAAGATTGCAATAAAATTTTAACCACGAAGCGGTGAGTTCATTTTGGTAAATTCATAGAGGGAGTCACAAGGGAACGAGTCCCTGTACGAATTTTACACCATTTCTTATATTAGTTTCTAAAATAGCAATACTGCCGAATGCAGCAGAATTAATGTGAGACAGCAAAGCGGTGACTCAGTGAAGGCGGAAAGCAATGTGGGACTGCGAAGTCGCGAATTCGGTTAGTTTATGTTGATGTAAATGTTATGTTATGTAAAAAAGAAATATATGATTTTCAGCGTCCCAGTTACGCGAACCTCAACTGTCCTTTCAAAGAATTTTCTTCAATTAAAAAATACACAAAATATATAATATTCATTCGTGAATTGTTTCGCATCAATGCTGATAGCATTTATTTTTTTTAAATATTTTCAAAATTGAATTACGTAAACTTATAGTTTCTCAATGATACTTCTAAGATTTAGCAGGTTCAAATTTTTTCATTTATTTTAATTGTTATTTGAATCTTTTTTCCTTTTAATTTTTTGATAGTATATTTTTTTTGCTTACTTTTTCCCCCTCTTATTGTTATGAATTTTTTTAATTGGCAAGCTTTTTATTCGTCAGTCTTATTGTTCATTTTTAGAATGTTTTGAATACTATCAGTTTTCAAAAACCAGTAAAGCAAAGAGAAAAAAAGGGTTGATTTCATATAATGTTATCTGCGTGACTTTTCGAGTTAATGTCGTGTTTTTCTTTTATTTGACAAAAATTAACCGGATCAATGACCGATATGACTAAAAGGCGTGACAAATGATATTTATAGAATAAAAATATTTTTATTTTGTTTGTGATTTTTTAGTTGACTTTAAAGATTTCGTGTATTGAAAATTGTAAAAAAATAAATAAATACTGAACTTTATTGTATAAAAACACAATTGTAATCACAGAATTAGTTTCATTAAAGTACAGTCGTACTCGCTTATAGCGAGCGTGCGGTTATCGTAATATTTCCTCATTATATCGGAAAAAACGGTTTTAAAAAAGGTTCTCGTCAAAAATGGTTTCGTGAAAAAGTCTCAAAAGTACATGCCTACAAACTAAATCATAACTAAAATACTTACAATTTAGTCTGTATTTTTAGTCTAGTAAATTAGTCTGTTAGTTGTTTAATTGTTCTTCAGATATGACTCATGGTTCGAGAAACATTGTCCTTTTTCATCCTGCTTTCGTAATAATTTTGCATATTTTCTGGATTTATGACTCGTACTAATAAACGAATCATCGGAACAATAATCGAATTTTTCTAAGTAGAGATTAACTAAATTGAAAAAGATAAAGTAACGAAATATTTTTAAAATCACAGAAATACTGCTTGCTAAAACCGGAGTTGGTTTGTAAAAAAGGAGCTCTGCTACAATTGACTTAACATTGTACCAATGATGTTTTTCTGGTTTGTTCGTTAAATCCGGGGTCGTTATAAGTGAGTTAGACTGTAATTTAATGGCCGGGATAGCCTGGTTGGTAGGACGCTGGAATCACCTTTGTGAGAACGGGAGTTCAAATCCAGCCGGTCAAAGACTTCCCGCGCAGTAAATCGTGAATGGTGCATGTTAAATATATCGGGTCACAAAGTCCTTCATGTTCCCATAACAAATCAATACCTCTGGGGCACTGAGTTGGAGATTGATCGTTCTCTGGTTCAGGACAAAATTACGATCTGTGGGCGAATAAATAAATGTATGAATGAGTCCGCCCTATAAACGGATGTGAAATATGGGTTTGGCAGAAGTGAAATTCTTGGTCATAGATGGCGCCACTGGAAAACAGGAGCAATCGCACCCTCTGTGCATTAATGGCTGACGACAACAAAAACAACTGTAATGTAATTTATCTTTGTATCTACACTTACCAGGCCAGGAAAATTACAGAAAATATCATCGAATGCCATGGACCTGCAATATTTTGGGAGTGTTTTTCGTATTACGTATTACACTCGCTTGATGAGGTGACCCCTAACATAAATCGGAATGTTTAAACATTCTGTATGATCAAATGGGTCATTCTTACTGAAAAGGTATAAATAGACTAAAAAATTTTCTTAAATAAAAGTAATTAAAAAAGTGATAAAAATTACATAAATGCTATGATTCATTTTTGTTATATGTTCTTATAATAATGGTCAAGTTTTCTATTTTATTTTTTACAAGATTTAAAATATTTTAAATTCTGCCTTGTCCACGGAGGAGATGTAATAGTCAACGGAGGAGACATTTTATGTTATAAAATATAAAATGTCAATGAAGACTTATTCATTAATTATTGGGTACAACTGATATGAGTTTAACATTAATAAGAAAAATAATAAAATATTTCATTATTAGAGATAGAGCTACTTCCGATTAATCATGCTGCTATGAAAGGAAACATCCATTTTTAACCTAGGCCTAGGTGTACAATTTTTTATGTAACTCTTACTGAATTCACATCACAGAAATTATTTAGAAAAATTGCCAATATTTACTTCTCCGATAAGAAGAAGTTAAACTTAATTGATTTTCTTTCAAAATGCAAACAAATTAATACATTTGTTCCATTTAAAAAAATATCAATTAAAAGAAAATAGTTTTTTAATTATTAAAATTGTATTATGGTTATTTAACACGTTGTCTTTTCCATTGACTGTGTCTTCTCCTCCGTGGACTTGATATGTCCACGGAGGAGACAAAAACTAGTTCTTGAATTTTACTGATTTTTGATTTCAAAGTTACAAAAATGGCGCAGTTCTTTTTATTAAATATACTATTTTTGCAATTTAAAATTCATCTATCAAAAGTAAAATAATTTTCTCTTACCTTTTTTATGATGTCCACGGAGTATACGGTGAGAACTTTGCCAATCCCCAGTTAAACACAACAATCCAAAACTGACACCAAAGAGAACAAAAATTACTGATAGTTAACATTAGAAAACAGAATGGTTACCTTTCCCAGCAGCTGTCTTATAGGGATTTCGCATATGCTGCCCGCTGCCCTTTATTGCATATTTATCGAACTATATTCACCATGGAGGGAGATTTCATTTTTGATGGACAAAGTTTACTAGTCATTTATTTTATAAAAATAAATTTTTTTAAAAAAAATATTAAATAAAAAGTTACTATAAGCATTTAACTAGTTAAAACTACAAAAACCATTAAAATAACATTTAAATTGTTTAACAGCCATTAAAAATTATTTTGTGTCACAGACGTAGGGACGTCCGCGAAGGGGATTTTAAATTTATGTTTATTAAAAAATAAGAATGAAATATTAAATACATTTAGCAGAAATGCATATGATTTGTTAGTTAGAACTTTACGAAAAATGATGAAGAAAAATATTAAGAAATTTGCTGTATTTTCTAATATTTATTACTAAGGGACTTAAAAAATCACCTTTTTGTGAGAATGACCCAGGTGTTGCCTTTTCCAACATTTTCATGTTCTTGATGCTCCTATTTTCGAAATGACAAGAGCAAAGTTTATAGGGGTGGAAGAATATGGGCCTGGTTTTATGAACATTTACAGACCATATTATATTTCAACAAGCTTGCGAAATCACCCGACTTGATCTCTACGGAAAATGTCTGAGTCATCTTGGAATAGCCGGTAGAACGTTGAAATCATTATCAATGCTGTTTGGTAGATTTACGCGTTCCAATCCTTCAAAGTGACTTAAAATGGATGCGACGTACTTAAACCTTGTTTTTACAAGTAAGTCGCTTGTAATTTAAGTAAACCTTTTCTTAAATAAATTTATATATTAATTTACGCTTTCCTTGATTGCTTTTGGAGTGACTAACTTATTATCTGAGGAGCTTATATCCTTAATTTTATAAAGCCTATATTTTTCAATAATCGAAATGTTGGGAACAGTTAATTTTAAAAAGTTTATTACAACTGTCAAATCTAGTTTAGGAACCAAACACCACAAATATAAATGGAATGAAAAAATTAATTTTAACTAAAGTTGAGGAAAACCAAATTAAACACAATGTTCATTGCAATTTTTCTATTATTTTCCTTCAGCAAAGCAAATGAGTAGCATAGACTCACTCTAACGTACTAACAGGATTAACATTTCAATTAATCTAATTAATCAATGGTAATCTGATTAAATGCATCTATTATCTCTTCTTTTCTTTTCTGTACGAATGATTGCATTTAAAAAATTATGAATACAGATGAAAACTGTAAAAAAAGACTTTAGTTTTGAAACTTTTAAGCGACAAACAATACATCTTGCAATATTTGAAATTGAAATTTCCAACACCTTATTTTACGCTGCAAATTCAATTCCCATTACAACTTGTGAACATTAAAAAAATTTCTAAAGTGGATTTCCTACTGGCAGGTGGCATTATCTATTCTTATGTGACGTCACCTGCGATATCTGCATTCAAGAATAGAGACATGATCTGACGTGCCGGTGTAGGTGTACTAGAGAAATCCCCTACTTTTCTCTTAACAGACCCGTTGCCTCAGCTGAGATGTAAATAAAATGGAACAAAAGAACCCCAGCCACAATGGGTGCCCGAACAAAGAGACCATTGTGTCAGAGCCCCATGCGAACAATAGGGCGGCGCCGGCTTCTCCTAACCCCCTCCTAGACAGGGCTTTTCCAGTTAGGATTCCGGTTCTAGAAAATTGGAATGAAGGCACAAAATAGTTTGGGAATCTAAGACGCAAACGACAAATCTGTAGTTCAAAGTTTACACAGATGTCTGCATGATCAATGTTTGCCACAAATAGACTTCAAATTGAAAACTAAACACCCTTATTTATTATTAGGTTTACAATATTCTTGGTAAAGTTTTTGCGGAGGATTTCTTAATAAATTAAAAGCTAATTCAATAAACTATTTTTTTCTTTAGAAATCTTTACAACTTTTTTTGTTTCGATCCCGTTACAAATTATAACCGAATTTTGGAATTTAAAAAAGAACAATGATTAAGTAGTTTAATAATTGCAATATAAATTTAAATTTGCATTTCCGTCACGGAATAATTTCCGTAGGATGTAACGAAAATTGTACCGGTAACCCTTCAATGATCCAGAATGATTGGGGAAAGTAAAATACTCCTCAACTAGGGAACGCCTGAATTTTATTTGGCTGTCTTATAATCTAATGAGGGATGTGTTACAGATTTAATCACAAATCGAAAAATAGATTACGTATTACTGATGACCACCACATGGCGATAATCACAGGGTTAATCTGAGAATCGAACCAGTTACCTTAATGTCTTAGAGCGTTTTTGCAGAAGCACAGTGCTCTGCGAACTCGGAAGTCCCAAGGAAGAGTTAAGGCTGGGTGGTTGAGAGAATATTATTTTGGAAGTCAGACAGAGACGTTCGGCATCCTAAATCACTGAAGAACATCAACTTCTGCAAGCGAATAGTATCTTATTAAAGTAGGATCAACTTCATGAAAATAAGGACTGGTAGTAGTATGTATGTATTAATTTGTTTAAGCAGCTTAATAACTGCACAATGGCCTATTGACGACGTTGTGGAAAACATCCCTGAGGATGATCTGAAAGCATGATATCACAATTTTGATCCTGTGCAGATTGGAGGCTTCCTAGGTTTGGTAGCCCGACAACCTAAGCGAGAAATAGAGAACTTTATGATAGAACAGTTTACCGAGGATCGATACCGAACACCGGTCTCTTCGCAGACTGATCAAAATGGTCACTAAGCCGCTCGCTGACGACTGCCAGCAATGTTTGATTTCAATGATCTACTGGGAATCGTATCTTGCGATACACTATGGGACAGAAATGAAGACTAAGATTTTGTACTGAACAGTACATAGAGACGTTCCTGGTCGTACCATATCGCCCATCAAACGCTCTGCAGCGGAGAATTAGCGGATTTGTATCTTCGGGGTGTCTTTTCAGAATTGTGCTCTCTGTTCTTCCACTTGACAAAGGCGATTAAGCCGTACTTGTTGTTGTTGTAGTTCATTTACGTCACACTAGAGCTGCACAATGGGCTATTAGTGACGTTCTGGGAGAACATCCCTGAGGATGATCCGAAGACATGCCATCACAATTTTGATCCTCTGCAGAGAGGATGGCACCCCCGCTTCAGTAGCCCGATGACCTGCACGTGAAGTCGAGCTCTTTACGGTAGAACAGTTTAACGAGGACTAATACCGCACACCCTCGCAGACAAATACAAGTGGTCATCCATCCGCTCACTGACCGTAGCTAGTGCTGCTTGACTTCGGTGATCTGCTGGGAGAATCGTGTGTTAACGATCTGTCTACTACGGGACATTATGCCGTACTTATGTACTTAGAAATTCAACCTGATAATACTTTAGCCTGATAATACCTAACCAACCTGATAATACCTAATACCTCTAGTTTGTGTACCAATAAATAAATAAATAAATAAAATAAACATTTGGTTTGATTTATTGGAGCAATGTACATTTTTCAGGCTTGGGTGCTCAATTTAGGCTTATAATCCTTTGTCGAGTAGAAGGATAGATAGCACAATACAGAGAAGGACAGCACAAAAATATATCCAGGGTAATAGCGGGATTCGAATCCGCTACGTCCACGCTTCGCACAGCGTTTGGCTGGTGATAATGCTCTGTCAGGGAGAACCCAAACTAAACAATATGTATGTAATATGTGGTGTAACTCAAAACGTAAGTTTATTCGTGTTAAATTTTTATTCATTCCATACATAAACCTGCATGCTTGAGTTCAAGATATTTAAAAAAGAAGAAATTATAAGTTTTTCACCCTATAAAAATGAGCCCTCTCTAAAAGATTTAGAGGGTTTGATTCGATACCAATTTCATACCAATCATTTGTTGTCACACATTAGATATGCAGCTTGTGTGCTCAATGAAAAAATCGACTTTTAAACCCTTGTCAATTCGAAAAACAAATAGCTCAAGTTAAAGAAGGACAACAAAAATATACACTCAGAGTTCAGGTGAAATTCGAATCCACTACCTCCATGCTTCAGAGCGTTTGATGGAAGTGATACGCCTGATGGTATCACTTTGATAGGAATTATGTTAATTTTAGTTAAAATTAGAAAACTCATATTTTAAGTTATATTTTAATTACAGAAATATTCTTGGTTACATATTTACAATACATTAAGTAATACAAAGGGGAAAGAATCTAGGATTCACTCACCAGGTGTGTCATCTCGAAAACCAGGTCACCTTTCCACAGCCAAGCAAACTTTCTACTGATTCCTAAATGGGTGCAACCCTTACAGCAAGACAACCCTTACAGCAAGAGGGAACTTCGCCAAACTCACCCTTTGGCTCACTTTATCGCTGTTTTTGGCGCACTTACTATTTTGGGACTCCTTGCTCTGCATCAGAAGAAAAGTAAACTTCGGCTACGGAGGTCCCGTAACTATCCCTTCAGCTAGGTCGCTTAGTTCCCTATTGCTTTATTTATTTATTGTTGTTCATTCACGTGCAGACTTGTATGTTCATCACAAAAATTAATTATAAGTCCCTGTCAAGTTGAAGAACAGATATCACAAATTAGAGAAAGACATATAAAGATGCACACAGGTTTACGACAAGATTCGAATCTGGTAGCTCCACTTTACAAAGAGTTTGGCGGAATGGCGAGATAAATAGAAGAGGGAGATACCACATCCACGCATAAATTTGCAAGCCAGTTACATAATAACAAAGCTCTTGTAAAATTGAGGAACAGATAATACAAGTCAGAGAACAACAGCACTAGGACACTTTCAGGATTACGGTGGAGTCCGAACTTATTACTTTCTCGTTGAAGGCATTTGGCGAAACGACGAGACTTCTCGACCAGGAAGAGCTCCATATAGCATTAATATTGCTTATTGCTCTATTGAAATTACAAACATTTGCAGGCTTGTGCTCTCAATTTAGGCTTATAAGCCTTTGTAGAGTATAGAAAGACAGACAGAACAATTCTGAGGAGGACATGAAGAATACATCCAGGGTTACGGCGGGATTCGAACCCGCTACCTCCACGTTTTGCACAGCTTTTGGCCGACGATACCGCTCAGTCAAGGAAGCCCCTATAGCATTAAAGTCCCGCAGTGGACTGATCGTTAAGACACGGTTCCCAGCAGATCACCGAAGTCAAGCATCATTGGCTACGGTCAGTGTGCGGGTGGGTGACCACTTGGATCAGTCTGCGTAGGGACCGAGGCTGTGCGGTATGGGTCCTCGTTAAACTGTGCTACCGTAAAGTGCAAGTCTTCGCGCGCAGGTCGTCGGGCTACCGAAGCGGGGGTGCCATCCCCTCCGCAGAGGATCAAAATTGTGATGGCATGTCTTCGGATCATTCTCCCATGATGCTTCCCAGACCGTCGCCAATAGCCCATTGTGCAGCTCTAGTGCGACGTAAATTAACAACAACAACAACAGCAACCTATAGCATTAAATATCTACTTAAAAAAGTAGGAAAACTCGATATCGACATGAAATTCCGCTGAGCAATGACAAAATATCTCCAATTGATCATTGATTGGATTGTACATCGTTGATTGTTGAAATATGTGTATTGTATGGTGATTTTTACGTGCTTTCATCTTTTTCTTCGCCATTACAGTGACTTTAATTTGTGTGATTTCTCTTGCGTTTTCTTTTGTATAGCATAACGAAAGGAGTTCTGCAAGAAGATCTAATTATCAAAAACTAAATGTAACTAAAATCAGATGATTGATGAGATTTTTGAAGAAAACTTCATCATTGAGGCGCGGAAATTAAACAACAACTAATTTGCTTCAAGAAATGCTTTGACTGCTCGTTTATACAAAATAGAAACAATAAAATTCACCGAAAAATGGCAAAAAGTAAGCAATTTGAAATTATTTACTGTCAAATTATAACTTTATCCTATGTTCATAAAATTGGAAAATGGTAAAATATCTAGAACAACTGAGATGGATTTTAACTTGAAGAGTTTATTGTATCGCAACAACTAAAAACCTAGTGTACATAAACATAACAAATCTTTATTAATTACGTTTCAAGTATAAAAGTTATAACGAAAAACATTTACAATTAGTGTTATACAGGTACGAAATGCGGGAACACGAGTAAGGTAGGACACACGCATAGTTTGTTTATTTAATTTGTTCAATTTACCAAAATGCAAATTATTTGTTTAAATGAATAAGAATGATAAAATACACAAAAACCAAAGTCTTGGTTTCAGCTTTTATATATATATCAATATCA
>NC_092209.1:53367031-53369107 GCF_043381705.1 Parasteatoda tepidariorum | reverse complement strand
CATATATATATATATATATATATATATATATATTGCAGAAGCAGAGCCGAAAGCAACCACGCCTTTTGATTCGTTGAAGAAGCAGGAGGTGTAAGGAAATTATTAGAATATTCTTCATGTTTCATGAGGTAATCAAACAGGTTTTGCTGTTTTTATCTGGCCATCATCCCTAGTAATTCATTATAATTCAATAACATTTCTATTTTTCCTTTGTTTATATATAAATATGCAATTGTGTATATTTTTGACAAGGATTTTAACACTAAACATACCATAACCGCTCAAAAGACCGGTTATTGTATGCTGTACTGTATTGTATTTTAAAATTCTGGTATAATTAGTGTTAAAAATATTTATTCAGGTTTGTTAACAGAACACTCGATGCAAAATTTTATGTTCAGAAGTATACAATAAATTACAGTGTTTGTATCTGTAATATATCAGTGAGCAATAATTAATCAGTGATAGTATTTATAGTTATCTTTAGTTATTGGTTAACTCATTAATGCAAAAGGAAAACCGGTGTCCCTTTTAAATAAATTTTTTTCTGAAAAATTAATTATAAGCAAAAATATATTTTAGTATTTTTTAAATATAAAAAGGAGTTTAATATTTAGCCATAAAATCTGCTAGATTATCGGAATTATAAGTATATAAATATAAAATAAAAAAAATAGTTATATATTTATTTTTATTTACATTCAAAAATTTATGAATAATTGATTCTGTAAATTAAAGAAATTTCGATGATTAATAACTGTTTCTATTGGACATAATCTCTTTTAGTTTCTACGCCCTTCCTAAAATTCACAAGCATCAACTTGCTTTTAAACTCATTGTCTCAAATATTGATACCTGTGCTATAAATTTGCTCGCTATTTAGGGTGTATCATCTCACCTCCAACTTCAAAGAATTTACATACTGATAAAAATTCCCATGAATTTGTTTCTCAACAAGCACACCTTGCCCTCTTCAGCAAAACTATACTCTCTCTTCATCTTGCTTCTCTTTTCACTAATGGCAATTGATTGTTTAAAACTATGGTTGCAAGAATTTCACAACTCTTTTATTGAAATTGAAGATATCTCCCCTGTCAAATTCTATATTCAGCAAACTGCTTTTCAATTCAATGGTAGTTTCTACGAATAAACTTAAGGTTTACCCATAGGCAACTCCATATTCCTATTCCTTGTGACCTATTCATGCATTATTTCAAAGAAAAAGTTTTTAAATTGGTCAAGTTCTCATGGCAGAAAAATTATGTTGACGATACATTTCTCTCAGTAGACAGGGATACTGATTTTCAAGAGTGAGTTACTGCGGTCAACTCTCGCTTGACCCCTGCATTTAAGTAACTTTAGACTTACAGTAATTAACTTTAATTTATTAAGCATTAATTTTATTATTTATTAATTTATTGTTTATAAATTTGTCATTTATTATTTTATTAATAATTAATTTATTGTTTATAAATTTGTTATTTATTAATTACTAGCTGTACCCTGCGTGCGTTGCAACGCTTTCATTTTGAATTTGAATTTTGTATTTAAGTGTGTAAATGACATTTGCGATTATGATTTGAAATGCAAATTTTATTTAATGGTGAAAAAAAGCAGTTAATTCTCTAGGATATCATTAGTGCATTTTCAAACAGACATGTATGGTGATGCACACGGAGCATGAAACATATTTTGGACAATGATCTGAAATAAGACTGGATCTATGGTGACATCAAGAATTTCTGCTGATATCTGATCAGTTTTAGAAGGTGGTTTTTTTTCAATAAGCCAAATTAGAATGTGTGCCTGAGGCAATCCTCGTTTTTGCCATTCAATAGAGTACACCCAACACCGTGTCTCTCTAAAAACATGACGCTTCACAATGAAATCAAGTAAAGATTATCATTTTTGTTTGAACACACGTGCTGTAATATCATGACGATCCGATGATGATTGTCCTGGTAACAAAATATCTCTAATTTCAACCCAAGCAGAATTGCACGTAAATGTAATAAATAAATCTAGGAGCCCATATGCGAGAACATATGTCATTGCATCCTGTGAGTATTCATACAT
>NC_092209.1:53361745-53365390 GCF_043381705.1 Parasteatoda tepidariorum | reverse complement strand
GAGTCCGATGATGAATCGTATCGTTGCGTGGGCCGAATTTTCTTTTTTTGAAGGCCTTTCGTCTTCCCACCCTGCCCTCTGGCCGGTCTCTTACCCCGGGAAAACTCAAGGACGTCTTCTTGAGAGCACTTGTCAAGCGTCTTGGTCAACTGATCCTTGTATGGTAATCCGGTGATGAGGCTGGACCTTGCTGCTTTGCGTCCACGAGTAGTGGTTATCTTCTTAATGTTGGGAACAGGAGATATGTCGAACGGAGAAATTGCACTTGAAGTTCCCGGGGAACATTGAGGTATTTCAGCTGCCTTATCAATTGGCATAACTAGAGCCTGATGTGCTAAACTCCACTAAAAAAAGTTGGCGTAATTATGGGCACCCTTTAAATGGGGGCCCATATTTACACCAACCCCACCTAAGAAGGATGGCCACTATCACAAGTAACCTAAAAGCGTGCGTGACTAAAGGTGTGCTTCAAAAAATAGCTTAAGATCTCCGCTTTCCGGATATCACTGTCAAATTATTTTTAACTGAACATAAGTACATGAAAAGAAAACGATTTCACATACCTCTCAAAAGTTTGCAGTCCAGAATAAACACCAATTTGCACAATAACTCACGCTGCATCCACACTACTTGAAAAAATGGTTTCAACTGCTCCGTACAATCTTATATTAGCAACTGGCGCCATATACAGTCCTTGACGCCAGTCTTCAGTACCTCCCATAGCTACTAGGGAGGGGTGCCCATATTTACACCTGTGCCCATTTTTACACCTTCTCCTCTATTTATAAATTAATTTAATATTAATTAACTCAAATTAATTTTCCTTTTCCTTGTTTAGATGTTCTTGTACTGTAACCAAACACCCTGATCATTTTTGTCCTCAGTTTATCGTAAACAGTTTTGCGTACTCTTTGCCCTCTCATGTTAATTTTGATCCCCATAATTGTCAGAAAAATTTTGCATTTTGTACTATCATTTTCCGCATTTACTAAACCTTTGTTCTGATTCTTCATTTTTAAACTCTAAACTTAACTTCCTCCGTTCACTTGCTGCTAACCGTGGATTTAACCCTTCTATAATTAATTCAACTTTTGTTAAACTCATTAGACCCAAACACTCCTCCTCTCCCTCTAATCCTTACTGAGAGCCTGTTAATTATCCTTACAGAGAATTCTTCCTGAGAACTATTAGAAATAAATAATTCAAAGTTTTAAGTAGGATTCGTTTACTCCAAACATTCATGTGTTAAGAGAATATATATAATTCACAAAAAAAGGACAATTTGCGATTTTAAAAATAATTTTTTGCAATGAGAAATTCATTTAAAGCTTGATTAAGATTAAAAAATACGCATAAATTCTTTCAAAAATACCAGTATATGTCAAAAAATATGAATTCAAAATTTTTAAGAAGCAATTAGTTCAAACAATGCTACGTTAAGAGCATACAAATTAAAAAAAAAAGCAGGACAATTTGCGAATTTTTTGTAACTTTTCTCAATGAGAAATTCATTTGAAACTTGTTTCAAATTCAAAAGTTAGCGTCAAATTTTTCAAATATACTCATAGTTTTGAAAAAATAGTTACCCAAAATTCTTAAGAAGCATTTGCTGAGTCCAAACCATGCTATGTAAAGAGCCATACTACGTCATCCCCACTAAAAGCTTATCAGTGGGGTTGAAGTCTCTTCCATACTGAGGAAGTGGGGTGTAGAGCTCATCCAATAGGCGAGAGGTCATCCATCTGAACTGGGGTGAAGCCCTCATCCCATAGCACTATAGCAAGAGTGGTCATTAACCCTAAAAGTGAGGTTTAGTGCTCACTTTTCCTCTACTCACGATGGATATGTTCGTTATCGAGAATTTTAAAAATCATCTATTGCTGCACGTTGTTGAAATCTCGGACATAAATACGATTTAGATAGTGCAAAAATTATTTTCATTCCAGTCACATTACCTCATTATGAGGCGCTCTGGAATCTTATTCTATTCAAACGATTGCTGCATTTATAATGCTGCAATCATAAATGCATTTTACTCTGGTTTGCCCCGATCGGCCACTGTGGTTTTTCTTGCTCTGTTTTTCTCTCTCTCGGCTAGGTCCCGCAGTGAACTGATTGTTAAGACACGGTCCCCAGCAGATCACCGAAGTCAAGCATCACTGGCTGCCGTCAGTGTGCGGGTGGGTGATCACTTGGATCAGTCTACGTAGGGATCAAGGGTGTGCGGTATGGGTCCTCGTTAAAATGTTCTACCGTAAAGTGCTCGACTTCGCGTGCAGGTCGTTGGGCTACCGACGCAGGGGTGCCATCCCCTCTGCAGAGGATCAAAATTGTGATGGCTTGTCTTCGGATCATCCTTAGGGATATTTCCCAGACCATCACCAATAGCCCATTGTGCAGCTCTAGTGCGACGTAAATGAACAACAACAATCTCTCTCGGCTAGTTTGGTTTTTCTAATGCTGTTTAAAATTTAGAATTACCCATTATTTTTCTATTTTTCGTTGGCAACTTAGCATTTTATATTTCAAATCACTTTTTCTTCTCATTCACATCGGGCAAGTCTTGAAAATGGTTGCCTGTTTTTTAGCACTTCAAGCATGTCGACTATTATTTGAAGAGAATTAAGTTTTTAATGAAGTAATACTATGACATAGTCGAATATTCTATATGTTCAAGATATGGTTATATACACTTTGTAAATAATTAAAAAATTGGTATACATTTAACTATATTGTTTAGAAATATAATTCTTTGGCAATTTTTTTACGTTTATTTACGCAATTTATTTCTTTGCAAAATTAATATTACTTCATATATACTAAAAGTTGTGAAAAATTAACACAAAAATTTACCTGCTCGCTGTTTGTGCTATAAAATGATACCAATGAAATAAATGATGACGAATAGCTGGGTTATTAAAAAGGCATTGTAAAAAAGGATTATCCAAAATTGTGCACACATCATCAAAGGTGACAAGGTTTAAACTTAAATAGTTTATAACGATCAAATATTCGAAAAGAAAATCTAATTAGACAAAGTTTATTGCACTTCATTGCAAACTTTCCTATCTTGGCGTTATGTTTATTTACGAGTACAAACTAACTGAACATTCTTACTTGTTATGGGGTAAAAGAATCAACAAATATGTACTGAACAGAATTGCGAAGTAGTGCATAAGACTGAAAGGCATATGCCGATACAATTAATAAAGCTAAAATAATTTAAATTATTATTTTTTTATATTTATTATTATTTGTTGCTCTTTCCGGAGGCTTTACGTTATTTAGCAAAACGCGTTTTTCGTAGTTTATTCCATCAGAATCACTTGGCACGATGCTATTGCTAGCGACCAACTCACAATAGTCAAAATTTACCACTATCAAGTAATTTACTCCGGTACTTATTCTTTTTGAGAAGTCGAAAGTTATTTTCACAGCATCGGAATTACAACTGGTGCAGTTTTAATAATTACCATATATATCAATATAATACGTTATGTCTAAATTAGTATATTTGGTATCTTCTGCATAACCCTTCAACATTTGAGTTTTGTGCGAAATACATGGAGCAGCAGCAAATTAAAACGAAATTTTAAAAACAAATAGAATTCAAATAGAATAGAAAGCAAATAGTATATATATATA
>NC_092209.1:53357014-53361181 GCF_043381705.1 Parasteatoda tepidariorum | reverse complement strand
ATATTTAAGATTATTTGCTAGATTTGAATATATATATATATATATATTCTCAGAGCTGTTTCTATTTTAAGCATTTCACCATACTCTATAATGAGTTTGATTTTGACTCATTTTAGCTTAATTTTAAGAAGTTCATTCTATAGGGTGGAGTGTTAATAGAAATAATAACATGTTTTCCATTTGATATATATTTTGAGCATTGTTGTTTCATTCCCTGGTAATTTAATTTACTGATTTTTTTATTAGAATTGGCCGCTTTAATCACGAAACTTAATGATGTCGGGTTTTCTTTCTTTAAGGTTGAATGATGAAACTGAATGCAGTGTCAAGGAAATTTAGCAACATTTCTGCAAAATAATCATTAAAATTTTTTATGGAAGAGTGCCGATGTGTCAGCAAGGTCCCCTCATGTAGTACCGTATGATCATTTCTATAAGTTAATCAGTAATCATATGTAAGTAATTGTTATTAAGTTTTATATTTGATATTCATGATAAATATATCAAACTGGAAAAATCAAATAGATAAAACCCCTTATAAGTTAACCCCTTCTCCAAGTAGTCCCACCAGTATACCACTTACACACTTATTGTACTGCTCTACTTAATTCTATAAACTTAAATTTATATAATTAAAAGCAGTTTTGGTCTTGAAAATAAAATAAATTTTTTTTTACCGCAAAATGTAATTGTTTTGAGTATTTTTCAATACTTGAATCTAAAATAATTTTTTTTGTCCGTGCGTATTGTTTTTCTTTAAAGATAATTGTCATCTAAGATGTCTATAACAGTTGATCTGATTTTAATTGGGTGGTATAGTGACAGTAGTTATAAGAAAATTTTTTTCAACTATCAAATTGCGAATAATAATATAATATATAAGGTATTCTATAAAGAATGTTTATTTTTAAAATCCTTGTCAAAAATAAACTAAAAAGATTGCACGCACATTAGAAGTCACAAATCAATATTTAAGCCAGATGAAATTGAAAACGCTATTATTACTGTAAAATGAGGCACTAATTATATCAAAACTTATTTGAGTTTTGGATGAAACAGCGAATAATTCGAAATGCTTTCAAACTTAATCAGGAAATTAAATTAGTTTCGATGTTTTTCATCTCGTTTTTCTCAGACTTCAATAACCTTTCTTTCCCCTGCTTATTTGAAATAGTTATTGCGAATGTTTTTTTTTTCCTACTTTATTTTTGATAAGGAATCTAAACTGATAAAAATGGAATTTTGGGTGGCTTATTGGTAGTTGGTAAGCGGTACAAGGAGAATTCTCTAATGTTTCAAAAATTGATATTGTCGCACTTGTTGAAAATATTACTTATTTTTTATCTTTCTCTTAATTTTAAACTTAGTTTTTCTATTTTTTTCTTAAATTGTTCACAAGTAAACAAAACCTTTGCGCATAGGAATATAGAATTTGATTAGGTCCAGTGCTTCCTAGAAGCACATCACTAAAACATTAAAAAAGCAATAAAAAAAAGAAAAGAAAATTTCTTTATTGGAAAGCTTAATTTAGTGATTGGAATATTAATTTTGACACTTACGCTACCATTTCCTTTCAGTCATATTTTCTTTTCTAATTTTTACCTTTATTAATTCAAAGCTAAAATTTTGATATTAAGCTTAGAATAGGAAGAAATAATAAATTTCGGCTACTTAGCACCCAATAATGTCCATTATTTTTCTGATTTTATATAGGAAAGAAAATGAGTGTGTATTCACAATCCTGGAATGAAATTGTATTATTATTTTAAGTTTATAAACAAAGTTTTAAATTATTTTTTTGAAGTTGTAATATTTTTTAAATGAGAGATTTATGCCCCTGAGCAGGTGTTTAGTAAGAAAAACACCTTTGTCCAAAATTGACACGCAGAAACAAAGAGCAAACGATATTTTCCGTCGTACAACAATGTTGATTTTCCCGGTTCTCAAAGTTCTTTCCATATTCCAATAACTGTTCTCTGATTTCAGTTACTCATTGAGAGTGGCGCCCCCTCTCGGAACTTCATCTAAATGCTCCGCTGATCACAAAAGCACGTGAGAATGCAGTCAAACGATCTCGCATCATTCATCAGTGAGTTATTACCGTTTCCCCGGAGTAGATGAATATCGGCATGTTTTTTTGTGTTTGTTTACATTCAGTGACAGCGTGGTTTTTGAAAACTGTGTTGTGATTCGTTTTAAAAATAGGACTCAGTTTAGTGAATTTATTGCAACAATCTGGGAGGATTATATGACTTAATTATTGTTCAGCACTATCTTTTTTTTCATTTTTTCATCATTATTATTTGTTATTAAAAATTAGTGACAAATTAATAATTTCAAAAGACTTATTGTCACAGTAATATATGATATATAGAAACAAAATTTTGGTGTTTTTTTGATGCATATTGAATTTTATTGATGACAACATTTTGATTCAAATAAAGCTTCATTGGGATACGTAAAGAAATCTATTGAATAATGTATGTGTACTAGATTTATACGAAGTACAGCTGTATGCATCTAATTATAGAAAACTGTACTGTAACTGTTCTTAGTCTATAGAATAGTGTTATTTTCTTCGAAGTACAAAACTTCTTTTGGTGATTCAGCAACTTTTGAAGATTGGTTTAATAATTAAACTGAAACTAAAAGTGAAACTAGGCTGATATAGGAAATATTATTTGTTTATAAAATATATTCACTGTTATTGGATACTTGTGACTACAGCAAAACTGATAAACAAAAGGAAGGATCTATTTTAAAACTGAAGCAACAGGTAGGAATATCTTTTGTTTATATCTTAGCTTTCAATGGTAATTAAGTTCACTTTGACAATTTGATGACTAAAAACAGTTGCTATTGTGATTTTTATTTTTGAGTTTTGTTTTACCAGAGAAAAATTAAAAAAAGAAATGTTTTTTTAAGGGGACAATATCACAGCATTACCTTTTCTCTTCTGTTAAACTGATTTTTAAAGGTTATTTGTTTTTACGCTTATTTATTCGTAAACTGGAGTAAAAAATTCTAGTGATTTTAAAAGTAATTGTCCAAGTCGTTAATTTATTACTGTCTTATTTAATAAGTAGCTTATGAAGGTAAAAGAATAGGATCTATTTTTCTAATTGACTATCTGATTATTTTATAATTTTAATGTAAATGGTGGTTTATAAATGTATTTAATACTATTTTTTCTATATAACGAATTGCCTTAGCGTATAATGTTTACACTTGGAGCCGAGAAAAAGAGTTGTGCTTTATATTATTTTACAAAATAATTGACGTCTAAATCAAGCCTTTCTACAATTAAACCTATTAATTCTAAGCCGCAAAAAGTGGTATCACAATAAAAATGAAAAACACCGATTAAAAATTAGTAGTACGTATTCGTTAAGACCAAGTGGATATTTAATTCTGTTAGCAATCACCGTCCCTTGACTTCAAGTTCAAATATGCATATTTATATTACTAATTAATTATAGAATATCTTGTTTTAACAAAATGAATGTTAATAAAGAAACACTCGTGACCAAATTTTCTTCTTTTTTTAAAAAGTAAATAAATAAATAAAATATATTTTAAAAGTATGCTAGGCAAAAGTAGGTATTTAGAAGGTATTGGGTACCTAATTGATACTAGGGAGGAGTACTTGCTACATAAAGTACTTGGGAGAAGTAAATGGTAAATGCTATAGTTCTCATTTCTGTTCAAATCCCATTTGGGCTGGTGACAGGTTCGCGTACTAGATCTATGGTCGTATGGTTTCTGACTGCATATGGCTATTAACCATATCGCTGATATGAAATATCCTCATGTCAATCCATTTATAAATCAGTGGTTATTTCCTAACTTTTATGCTTTTTGCGCTATACATGTATCGGACTCTTTGCAAACTTGTTTACACAATACTTATTTAAGTGATGGTAAAATCTTAAAAAGAACTCAATTTGTCACCACTTTTAAATATAAGAATAAATGATTGTTGACATTCGTTTGGGTCTGTCGTGTAGCAACAATCCAGAAACGAGTGATACTTACCAGGACGTCTGGTCTATCACATTAGCAGAGCCACAGATTTATGATTTGCCTGTTGTATCATGTGTTAATTCACGATGTACTTACGTAACTCGATGCCATTTGTATATATATATATATTCTATAAACTTAAATT